>NC_092323.1:27569200-27872231 GCF_036785885.1 Coffea arabica | reverse complement strand
ATTCATATTGAGAAACAAGTAAAGATTTCTTTTGTTCTTTAATATCTTGGTTACCTTCATGAAATTCACACAATTTATCCCAAATATCTTTAGCTGATTTACAACCTTTAATCCTACTAGATTCATTTACATCTAATGCATTGTACAATATATACATGGCCTTGGCATTCAAAGAAAGGTATCTCTTGTCTTTTTCATTCAATTCTTGTCTAGTCTTTAATCTACTCAAATTAGTGGTAGAGTCAACTATTCTACCTTCATAAGGACCATCTTCTACCACATACCATAATTCAATATAAACGGATTGTAAGAAAATCATCATTCTTTGTTTCCACATGCTAAAATGAGAACCATTAAACATAGGTGGTCTATCAATAGATTGCCCTTCTAAAAAAGAAACATTTATGGTTGCCATGATCTTTACTCTAAGCGGTTAAGCTTAATCTCTAGGAGACCAAGCTCTGATACCAATTGTAAGACCCGAAGACAACCAATGAGACAGTTGATAAGAAAGCACAAGTGCTTGTGAGTAGAAGAGATAAACAAATTAAAGATCATAAACGTAACAATTAGTAAATAAAAAGGAAAGAGTTGCAAACCAATTAACTACCCAACTCCTCTTGAGCTTGTAGATTAATTGAGACAAGCTACTTCAAGTTGATGAATTATAATCACTCTTGTGTACAAAGGAAGGTTCACCTCCTCCTTGTCCCGAACTCCACTCGGTCAAGCCAGGACGTTTTACTATCCCTCAGGACAACCCTCACAGAGCTACACTCATGAAAGATTCACTCACAAATGAAAAGCTTACAATGAACCTCACACCACTAAGACTACAAATCTAGTTTTGGAGACTATTTTCTAGCTAAAATATCTCTTGAGATCTTGTAAACAAAGTGTGCAAAAGTTATCTGAAGTATCTGACCAACCACTATTTATATTGAACCAAGAAAGTGCCTCATTAAAGCATCCAACGGATAGAAAGTAGCTGAATAGTCAACTAGCCGTTGGGGACGTCGGACGTCCGACAGATTAATCACCGTCCGATCCCATCGTCCGAAAATCAGCCAAGTTGTCGTTCGGACGTCCGATGGTATTTTATCGTCCGAGCTTCTGTGTCAGAACGTCGTCCAGAGAGTTATCAAATCTTCGTGGAATTTTTAGGACGTCCGATGAGATTGATGTGCGTCCGAAGCATGCGTCCGATGCTTCAGGACGTCTGATGCTTCCTTACGAGCGTCCGACAGAGTTTCCTTCTTGATGTTCTTCATCCTTTCGGACGTCCGATCCTGACTATTTGAGCGTCCGACAGTTTCAGCATACTTATTCCCCTTTCAATTGCACTTGTTCATGGAATCAAAACAACTTCAAAACTGAAAGTATATCTTGAAGAAATATTAGTATCATCCATTTGTTTTGTAAACATCAAAAGATAGGGATCAAGATCAACATTCTCCCCCTTTTTGATGATGACAAAACAATGGATGGAAGGAAGGAAAAAGATTGAGCATATGAGCATAGACTCCCCCTCACTCATTGCAACTTATAATTTCAGAATAACTCCCCCTAACACATAGCATCCATTTCTCCCCCTTTTTGTCATCATAAGATGAGAGTAATACCCAACAACCATAATCCAACAATAATAACAGAGAATCCAATATTCAAAACAAAACAGAGAAATGATACCAGAATTCAGCAATACCAACATACCAACATATCATAGAGAGATTAGCAAATCATCGTTAGATCAGAATAGTTCTTTTCTCTCCCTTTTTGACACCATACACATTCAGTAGTATTCAAAAATATCAACGAAAACACAGATCAAAGTATCGAAAATATCAAAAAAAAATATTGTGAACAAGAATCACTGCAATGATTAACAAAATCTCCTATTTGTTAAAGTTAGCATCATGTCTAACTATCCACATGCATTTCATGCCTCTTCTCATATTCTTTCTCACATAACAATCACTTTTCATGTGACCTTTTTGACAACAAAAATTACACATAACCAAAGAGTTATCTACATGAACAGGTTTAATAAATCTTACTTGTCTTCTCCTATGGATAGAAAATTCGTTGGAATTAGAATTCAACCTATTCTTTTGAAAACAGACTTGTTTCTTGTGTTTAAGCAACTCATTTAGACCATCCATTCTTCTTTTCAAATCACCTTGTTCCTTTTTGAACAAATCACAAAGTTTTGTTTTTCTATCAAGTTCAAAATGTAAAGCAGTCTCACTCTTTTTGAAGTAATCATTTTCAGCTTTCAACTTTTTATTTTGTTGAAAAAGATTTGCATTATCTCGAAGCAAAAAACCAATTTTCTGTTTTAACCCCTTGTTTCTAGCATAGGACTGTTTCAAACTATCATGCAATTTTATAATGAAAGATTCAATATCATCATCATCACTTTCAACTTGAGAGTTATAAGATGTTACCTCATCATCTCCAATGGCCATTAGTGCCATTTGGGCCAACTCTTCTTTTTCTCTTTTTGAATTGCATTCATCCCATGTAATTTTGCAATCTCCTCTTGAACTTCTCTTGTTGAAGATCTTCTTGAAACATTTGATGCGAGGAGTTATATCATTGTCCACTTCCATGTTTTCATTACCCATGAAGGATGGGTTATCCCCCACTTGAGATGCTTTAAAAGCTATGCCTCTCTTATACATTCTTGCATTTTCTTCCTCTTGCACTTTGAATTTCAGCTTTAATTCATAAGAGATTAGGGAATTCACAAGAGATTCAATGGACATAGAATTTAAATCCTTTGCCTCTTCTATAGCATTTATTTTGTTTTCCCATTCTTTTGGCAAGGCATTCAAAATCTTTCTATTTTTCTCACCCAAAGAATATTCTTTTCCAAGCAATTTAAGATCTTGAATAATGTCACAAAATCTAGTACACATCTTATCAACATTTTCAAGAGGATGCATTTTGAAAAATTCATATTGAGAAACAAGCAAAGATTTCTTTTGTTCTTTAATATCTTGGTTACCTTCATGAAATTCACACAATTTATCCCAAATATCTTTAGCTGATTTACAACCTTTAATCCTACTAGATTCATTTACATCTAATGCATTGTACAATATATACATGGCCTTGGCATTCAAAGAAAGGTATCTCTTGTCTTTTTCATTCAATTCTTGTCTAGTCTTTAATCTACTCAAATTAGTGGTAGAGTCAACTATTCTAGCTTCATAAGGACCATCTTCTACCACATACCATAATTCAATATAAACGGATTGTAAGAAAATCATCATTCTTTGTTTCCACATGCTAAAATGAGAACCATTAAACATAGGTGGTCTATCAATAGATTGCCCTTCTAAAAAAGAAACATTTATGGTTGCCATGATCTTTACTCTAAGCGGTTAAGCTTAATCTCTAGGAGACCAAGCTCTGATACCAATTGTAAGACCCGAAGACAACCAATGAGACAGTTGATAAGAAAGCACAAGTGCTTGTGAGTAGAAGAGATAAACAAATTAAAGATCATAAACGTAACAATTAGTAAATAAAAAGGAAAGAGTTGCAAACCAATTAACTACCCAACTCCTCTTGAGCTTGTAGATTAATTGAGACAAGCTACTTCAAGTTGATGAATTATAATCACTCTTGTGTACAAAGGAAGGTTCACCTCCTCCTTGTCCCGAACTCCACTCGGTCAAGCCAGGACGTTTTACTATCCCTCAGGACAACCCTCACAGAGCTACACTCATGAAAGATTCACTCACAAATGAAAAGCTTACAATGAACCTCACACCACTAAGACTACAAATCTAGTTTTGGAGACTATTTTCTAGCTAAAATATCTCTTGAGATCTTGTAAACAAAGTGTGCAAAAGTTATCTGAAGTATCTGACCAACCACTATTTATATTGAACCAAGAAAGTGCCTCATTAAAGCATCCAACGGATAGAAAGTAGCTGAATAGTCAACTAGCCGTTGGGGACGTCGGACGTCCGACAGATTAATCACCGTCCGATCCCATCGTCCGAAAATCAGCCAAGTTGTCGTTCGGACGTCCGATGGTATTTTATCGTCCGAGCTTCTGTGTCAGAACGTCGTCCAGAGAGTTATCAAATCTTCGTGGAATTTTTAGGACGTCCGATGAGATTGATGTGCGTCCGAAGCATGCGTCCGATGCTTCAGGACGTCTGATGCTTCCTTACGAGCGTCCGACAGAGTTTCCTTCTTGATGTTCTTCATCCTTTCGCAAATCATCGTTAGATCAGAATAGTTCTTTTCTCTCCCTTTTTGACACCATACACATTCAGTAGTATTCAAAAATATCAGCGAAAACACAGATCAAAGTATCGAAAATATCAAAAAAAAATATTGTGAACAAGAATCACTGCAATGATTAACAAAATCTCCTATTTGTTAAAGTTAGCATCATGTCTAACTATCCACATGCATTTCATGCCTCTTCTCATATTCTTTCTCACATAACAATCACTTTTCATGTGACCTTTTTGACAACAAAAATTACACATAACCAAAGAGTTATCTACATGAACAGGTTTAATAAATCTTACTTGTCTTCTCCTATGGATAGAAAATTCGTTGGAATTAGAATTCAACCTATTCTTTTGAAAACAGACTTGTTTCTTGTGTTTAAGCAACTCATTTAGACCATCCATTCTTCTTTTCAAATCACCTTGTTCCTTTTTGAACAAATCACAAAGTTTTGTTTTTCTATCAAGTTCAAAATGTAAAGCAGTCCCACTCTTTTTGAAGTAATCATTTTCAGCTTTCAACTTTTTATTTTGTTGAAAAAGATTTGCATTATCTCGAAGCAAAAAACCAATTTTCTGTTTTAACCCCTTGTTTCTAGCATAGGACTGTTTCAAACTATCATGCAATTTTATAATGAAAGATTCAATATCATCATCATCACTTTCAACTTGAGAGTTATAAGATGTTACCTCATCATCTCCAATGGCCATTAGTGCCATTTGGGCCAACTCTTCTTTTTCTCTTTTTGAATTGCATTCATCCCATGTAATTTTGCAATCTCCTCTTGAACTTCTCTTGTTGAAGATCTTCTTGAAACATTTGATGCGAGGAGTTATATCATTGTCCACTTCCATGTTTTCATTACCCATGAAGGATGGGTTATCCCCCACTTGAGATGCTTTAAAAGCTATGCCTCTCTTATACATTCTTGCATTTTCTTCCTCTTGCACTTTGAATTTCAGCTTTAATTCATAAGAGATTAGGGAATTCACAAGAGATTCAATGGACATAGAATTTAAATCCTTTGCCTCTTCTATAGCATTTATTTTGTTTTCCCATTCTTTTGGCAAGGCATTCAAAATCTTTCTATTTTTCTCACCCAAAGAATATTCTTTTCCAAGCAATTTAAGATCTTGAATAATGTCACAAAATCTAGTACACATCTTATCAACATTTTCAAGAGGATGCATTTTGAAAAATTCATATTGAGAAACAAGCAAAGATTTCTTTTGTTCTTTAATATCTTGGTTACCTTCATGAAATTCACACAATTTATCCCAAATATCTTTAGCTGATTTACAACCTTTAATCCTACTAGATTCATTTACATCTAATGCATTGTACAATATATACATGGCCTTGGCATTCAAAGAAAGGTATCTCTTGTCTTTTTCATTCAATTCTTGTCTAGTCTTTAATCTACTCAAATTAGTGGTAGAGTCAACTATTCTAGCTTCATAAGGACCATCTTCTACCACATACCATAATTCAATATAAACGGATTGTAAGAAAATCATCATTCTTTGTTTCCACATGCTAAAATGAGAACCATTAAACATAGGTGGTCTATCAATAGATTGCCCTTCTAAAAAAGAAACATTTATGGTTGCCATGATCTTTACTCTAAGCGGTTAAGCTTAATCTCTAGGAGACCAAGCTCTGATACCAATTGTAAGACCCGAAGACAACCAATGAGACAGTTGATAAGAAAGCACAAGTGCTTGTGAGTAGAAGAGATAAACAAATTAAAGATCATAAACGTAACAATTAGTAAATAAAAAGGAAAGAGTTGCAAACCAATTAACTACCCAACTCCTCTTGAGCTTGTAGATTAATTGAGACAAGCTACTTCAAGTTGATGAATTATAATCACTCTTGTGTACAAAGGAAGGTTCACCTCCTCCTTGTCCCGAACTCCACTCGGTCAAGCCAGGACGTTTTACTATCCCTCAGGACAACCCTCACAGAGCTACACTCATGAAAGATTCACTCACAAATGAAAAGCTTACAATGAACCTCACACCACTAAGACTACAAATCTAGTTTTGGAGACTATTTTCTAGCTAAAATATCTCTTGAGATCTTGTAAACAAAGTGTGCAAAAGTTATCTGAAGTATCTGACCAACCACTATTTATATTGAACCAAGAAAGTGCCTCATTAAAGCATCCAACGGATAGAAAGTAGCTGAATAGTCAACTAGCCGTTGGGGACGTCGGACGTCCGACAGATTAATCACCGTCCGATCCCATTGTCCGAAAATCAGCCAAGTTGTCGTTCGGACGTCCGATGGTATTTTATCGTCCGAGCTTCTGTGTCCGAACGTCGTCCAGAGAGTTATCAAATCTTCGTGGAATTTTTAGGACGTCCGATGAGATTGATGTGCGTCCGAAGCATGCGTCCGATCCTTCAGGACGTCCGATGCTTCCTTACGAGCGTCCGACAGAGTTTCCTTCTTGATGTTCTTCATCCTTTCGGACGTCCGATCCTGACTATTTGAGCGTCCGACAGCTTCAGCATACTTAGTCCCCTTTCAATTGCACTTGTTCATGGAATCAAACAACTTCAAAACTGAAAGTATATCTTGAAGAAATATTAGTATCATCCATTTGTTTTGTAAACATCAAAAGATAGGGATCAAGATCAACATTCTCCCCCTTTTTGATGATGACAAAACAATGGATGGAAGGAAGGAAAAAGATTGAGCATATGAGCATAGACTCCCCCTCACTCATTGCAACTTATAATTTCAGAATAACTCCCCCTAACACATAGCATCCATTTCTCCCCCTTTTTGTCATCATAAGATGAGAGTAATACCCAACAACCATAATCCAACAATAATAACAGAGAATCCAATATTCAAAACAAAACAGAGAAATGATACCAGAATTCAGCAATACCAACATACCAACATATCATAGAGAGATTAGCAAATCATCGTTAGATCAGAATAGTTCTTTTCTCTCCCTTTTTGACACCATACACATTCAGTAGTATTCAAAAATATCAGCGAAAACACAGATCAAAGTATCGAAAATATCAAAAAAAAATATTGTGAACAAGAATCACTGCAATGATTAACAAAATCTCCTATTTGTTAAAGTTAGCATCATGTCTAACTATCCACATGCATTTCATGCCTCTTCTCATATTCTTTCTCACATAACAATCACTTTTCATGTGACCTTTTTGACAACAAAAATTACACATAACCAAAGAGTTATCTACATGAACAGGTTTAATAAATCTTACTTGTCTTCTCCTATGGATAGAAAATTCGTTGGAATTAGAATTCAACCTATTCTTTTTAAAACAGACTTGTTTCTTGTGTTTAAGCAACTCATTTAGACCATCCATTCTTCTTTTCAAATCACCTTGTTCCTTTTTGAACAAATCACAAAGTTTTGTTTTTCTATCAAGTTCAAAATGTAAAGCAGTCCCACTCTTTTTGAAGTAATCATTTTCAGCTTTCAACTTTTTATTTTGTTGAAAAAGATTTGCATTATCTCGAAGCAAAAAACCAATTTTCTGTTTTAACCCCTTGTTTCTAGCATAGGACTGTTTCAAACTATCATGCAATTTTATAATGAAAGATTCAATATCATCATCATCACTTTCAACTTGAGAGTTATAAGATGTTACCTCATCATCTCCAATGGCCATTAGTGCCATTTGGGCCAACTCTTCTTTTTCTCTTTTTGAATTGCATTCATCCCATGTAATTTTGCAATCTCCTCTTGAACTTCTCTTGTTGAAGATCTTCTTGAAACATTTGATGCGAGGAGTTATATCATTGTCCACTTCCATGTTTTCATTACCCATGAAGGATGGGTTATCCCCCACTTGAGATGCTTTAAAAGCTATGCCTCTCTTATACATTCTTGCATTTTCTTCCTCTTGCACTTTGAATTTCAGCTTTAATTCATAAGAGATTAGGGAATTCACAAGAGATTCAATGGACATAGAATTTAAATCCTTTGCCTCTTCTATAGCATTTATTTTGTTTTCCCATTCTTTTGGCAAGGCATTCAAAATCTTTCTATTTTTCTCACCCAAAGAATATTCTTTTCCAAGCAATTTAAGATCTTGAATAATGTCACAAAATCTAGTACACATCTTATCAACATTTTCAAGAGGATGCATTTTGAAAAATTCATATTGAGAAACAAGCAAAGATTTCTTTTGTTCTTTAATATCTTGGTTACCTTCATGAAATTCACACAATTTATCCCAAATATCTTTAGCTGATTTACAACCTTTAATCCTACTAGATTCATTTACATCTAATGCATTGTACAATATATACATGGCCTTGGCATTCAAAGAAAGGTATCTCTTGTCTTTTTCATTCAATTCTTGTCTAGTCTTTAATCTACTCAAATTAGTGGTAGAGTCAACTATTCTAGCTTCATAAGGACCATCTTCTACCACATACCATAATTCAATATAAACGGATTGTAAGAAAATCATCATTCTTTGTTTCCACATGCTAAAATGAGAACCATTAAACATAGGTGGTCTATCAATAGATTGCCCTTCTAAAAAAGAAACATTTATGGTTGCCATGATCTTTACTCTAAGCGGTTAAGCTTAATCTCTAGGAGACCAAGCTCTGATACCAATTGTAAGACCCGAAGACAACCAATGAGACAGTTGATAAGAAAGCACAAGTGCTTGTGAGTAGAAGAGATAAACAAATTAAAGATCATAAACGTAACAATTAGTAAATAAAAAGGAAAGAGTTGCAAACCAATTAACTACCCAACTCCTCTTGAGCTTGTAGATTAATTGAGACAAGCTACTTCAAGTTGATGAATTATAATCACTCTTGTGTACAAAGGAAGGTTCACCTCCTCCTTGTCCCGAACTCCACTCGGTCAAGCCAGGACGTTTTACTATCCCTCAGGACAACCCTCACAGAGCTACACTCATGAAAGATTCACTCACAAATGAAAAGCTTACAATGAACCTCACACCACTAAGACTACAAATCTAGTTTTGGAGACTATTTTCTAGCTAAAATATCTCTTGAGATCTTGTAAACAAAGTGTGCAAAAGTTATCTGAAGTATCTGACCAACCACTATTTATATTGAACCAAGAAAGTGCCTCATTAAAGCATCCAACGGATAGAAAGTAGCTGAATAGTCAACTAGCCGTTGGGGACGTCGGACGTCCGACAGATTAATCACCGTCCGATCCCATTGTCCGAAAATCAGCCAAGTTGTCGTTCGGACGTCCGATGGTATTTTATCGTCCGAGCTTCTGTGTCCGAACGTCGTCCAGAGAGTTATCAAATCTTCGTGGAATTTTTAGGACGTCCGATGAGATTGATGTGCGTCCGAAGCATGCGTCCGATCCTTCAGGACGTCCGATGCTTCCTTACGAGCGTCCGACAGAGTTTCCTTCTTGATGTTCTTCATCCTTTCGGACGTCCGATCCTGACTATTTGAGCGTCCGACAGCTTCAGCATACTTAGTCCCCTTTCAATTGCACTTGTTCATGGAATCAAACAACTTCAAAACTGAAAGTATATCTTGAAGAAATATTAGTATCATCCATTTGTTTTGTAAACATCAAAAGATAGGGATCAAGATCAACATTCTCCCCCTTTTTGATGATGACAAAACAATGGATGGAAGGAAGGAAAAAGATTGAGCATATGAGCATAGACTCCCCCTCACTCATTGCAACTTATAATTTCAGAATAACTCCCCCTAACACATAGCATCCATTTCTCCCCCTTTTTGTCATCATAAGATGAGAGTAATACCCAACAACCATAATCCAACAATAATAACAGAGAATCCAATATTCAAAACAAAACAGAGAAATGATACCAGAATTCAGCAATACCAACATACCAACATATCATAGAGAGATTAGCAAATCATCGTTAGATCAGAATAGTTCTTTTCTCTCCCTTTTTGACACCATACACATTCAGTAGTATTCAAAAATATCAGCGAAAACACAGATCAAAGTATCGAAAATATCAAAAAAAAATATTGTGAACAAGAATCACTGCAATGATTAACAAAATCTCCTATTTGTTAAAGTTAGCATCATGTCTAACTATCCACATGCATTTCATGCCTCTTCTCATATTCTTTCTCACATAACAATCACTTTTCATGTGACCTTTTTGACAACAAAAATTACACATAACCAAAGAGTTATCTACATGAACAGGTTTAATAAATCTTACTTGTCTTCTCCTATGGATAGAAAATTCGTTGGAATTAGAATTCAACCTATTCTTTTTAAAACAGACTTGTTTCTTGTGTTTAAGCAACTCATTTAGACCATCCATTCTTCTTTTCAAATCACCTTGTTCCTTTTTGAACAAATCACAAAGTTTTGTTTTTCTATCAAGTTCAAAATGTAAAGCAGTCCCACTCTTTTTGAAGTAATCATTTTCAGCTTTCAACTTTTTATTTTGTTGAAAAAGATTTGCATTATCTCGAAGCAAAAAACCAATTTTCTGTTTTAACCCCTTGTTTCTAGCATAGGACTGTTTCAAACTATCATGCAATTTTATAATGAAAGATTCAATATCATCATCATCACTTTCAACTTGAGAGTTATAAGATGTTACCTCATCATCTCCAATGGCCATTAGTGCCATTTGGGCCAACTCTTCTTTTTCTCTTTTTGAATTGCATTCATCCCATGTAATTTTGCAATCTCCTCTTGAACTTCTCTTGTTGAAGATCTTCTTGAAACATTTGATGCGAGGAGTTATATCATTGTCCACTTCCATGTTTTCATTACCCATGAAGGATGGGTTATCCCCCACTTGAGATGCTTTAAAAGCTATGCCTCTCTTATACATTCTTGCATTTTCTTCCTCTTGCACTTTGAATTTCAGCTTTAATTCATAAGAGATTAGGGAATTCACAAGAGATTCAATGGACATAGAATTTAAATCCTTTGCCTCTTCTATAGCATTTATTTTGTTTTCCCATTCTTTTGGCAAGGCATTCAAAATCTTTCTATTTTTCTCACCCAAAGAATATTCTTTTCCAAGCAATTTAAGATCTTGAATAATGTCACAAAATCTAGTACACATCTTATCAACATTTTCAAGAGGATGCATTTTGAAAAATTCATATTGAGAAACAAGCAAAGATTTCTTTTGTTCTTTAATATCTTGGTTACCTTCATGAAATTCACACAATTTATCCCAAATATCTTTAGCTGATTTACAACCTTTAATCCTACTAGATTCATTTACATCTAATGCATTGTACAATATATACATGGCCTTGGCATTCAAAGAAAGGTATCTCTTGTCTTTTTCATTCAATTCTTGTCTAGTCTTTAATCTACTCAAATTAGTGGTAGAGTCAACTATTCTAGCTTCATAAGGACCATCTTCTACCACATACCATAATTCAATATAAACGGATTGTAAGAAAATCATCATTCTTTGTTTCCACATGCTAAAATGAGAACCATTAAACATAGGTGGTCTATCAATAGATTGCCCTTCTAAAAAAGAAACATTTATGGTTGCCATGATCTTTACTCTAAGCGGTTAAGCTTAATCTCTAGGAGACCAAGCTCTGATACCAATTGTAAGACCCGAAGACAACCAATGAGACAGTTGATAAGAAAGCACAAGTGCTTGTGAGTAGAAGAGATAAACAAATTAAAGATCATAAACGTAACAATTAGTAAATAAAAAGGAAAGAGTTGCAAACCAATTAACTACCCAACTCCTCTTGAGCTTGTAGATTAATTGAGACAAGCTACTTCAAGTTGATGAATTATAATCACTCTTGTGTACAAAGGAAGGTTCACCTCCTCCTTGTCCCGAACTCCACTCGGTCAAGCCAGGACGTTTTACTATCCCTCAGGACAACCCTCACAGAGCTACACTCATGAAAGATTCACTCACAAATGAAAAGCTTACAATGAACCTCACACCACTAAGACTACAAATCTAGTTTTGGAGACTATTTTCTAGCTAAAATATCTCTTGAGATCTTGTAAACAAAGTGTGCAAAAGTTATCTGAAGTATCTGACCAACCACTATTTATATTGAACCAAGAAAGTGCCTCATTAAAGCATCCAACGGATAGAAAGTAGCTGAATAGTCAACTAGCCGTTGGGGACGTCGGACGTCCGACAGATTAATCACCGTCCGATCCCATTGTCCGAAAATCAGCCAAGTTGTCGTTCGGACGTCCGATGGTATTTTATCGTCCGAGCTTCTGTGTCCGAACGTCGTCCAGAGAGTTATCAAATCTTCGTGGAATTTTTAGGACGTCCGATGAGATTGATGTGCGTCCGAAGCATGCGTCCGATCCTTCAGGACGTCCGATGCTTCCTTACGAGCGTCCGACAGAGTTTCCTTCTTGATGTTCTTCATCCTTTCGGACGTCCGATCCTGACTATTTGAGCGTCCGACAGCTTCAGCATACTTAGTCCCCTTTCAATTGCACTTGTTCATGGAATCAAACAACTTCAAAACTGAAAGTATATCTTGAAGAAATATTAGTATCATCCATTTGTTTTGTAAACATCAAAAGATAGGGATCAAGATCAACATTCTCCCCCTTTTTGATGATGACAAAACAATGGATGGAAGGAAGGAAAAAGATTGAGCATATGAGCATAGACTCCCCCTCACTCATTGCAACTTATAATTTCAGAATAACTCCCCCTAACACATAGCATCCATTTCTCCCCCTTTTTGTCATCATAAGATGAGAGTAATACCCAACAACCATAATCCAACAATAATAACAGAGAATCCAATATTCAAAACAAAACAGAGAAATGATACCAGAATTCAGCAATACCAACATACCAACATATCATAGAGAGATTAGCAAATCATCGTTAGATCAGAATAGTTCTTTTCTCTCCCTTTTTGACACCATACACATTCAGTAGTATTCAAAAATATCAGCGAAAACACAGATCAAAGTATCGAAAATATCAAAAAAAAATATTGTGAACAAGAATCACTGCAATGATTAACAAAATCTCCTATTTGTTAAAGTTAGCATCATGTCTAACTATCCACATGCATTTCATGCCTCTTCTCATATTCTTTCTCACATAACAATCACTTTTCATGTGACCTTTTTGACAACAAAAATTACACATAACCAAAGAGTTATCTACATGAACAGGTTTAATAAATCTTACTTGTCTTCTCCTATGGATAGAAAATTCGTTGGAATTAGAATTCAACCTATTCTTTTTAAAACAGACTTGTTTCTTGTGTTTAAGCAACTCATTTAGACCATCCATTCTTCTTTTCAAATCACCTTGTTCCTTTTTGAACAAATCACAAAGTTTTGTTTTTCTATCAAGTTCAAAATGTAAAGCAGTCCCACTCTTTTTGAAGTAATCATTTTCAGCTTTCAACTTTTTATTTTGTTGAAAAAGATTTGCATTATCTCGAAGCAAAAAACCAATTTTCTGTTTTAACCCCTTGTTTCTAGCATAGGACTGTTTCAAACTATCATGCAATTTTATAATGAAAGATTCAATATCATCATCATCACTTTCAACTTGAGAGTTATAAGATGTTACCTCATCATCTCCAATGGCCATTAGTGCCATTTGGGCCAACTCTTCTTTTTCTCTTTTTGAATTGCATTCATCCCATGTAATTTTGCAATCTCCTCTTGAACTTCTCTTGTTGAAGATCTTCTTGAAACATTTGATGCGAGGAGTTATATCATTGTCCACTTCCATGTTTTCATTACCCATGAAGGATGGGTTATCCCCCACTTGAGATGCTTTAAAAGCTATGCCTCTCTTATACATTCTTGCATTTTCTTCCTCTTGCACTTTGAATTTCAGCTTTAATTCATAAGAGATTAGGGAATTCACAAGAGATTCAATGGACATAGAATTTAAATCCTTTGCCTCTTCTATAGCATTTATTTTGTTTTCCCATTCTTTTGGCAAGGCATTCAAAATCTTTCTATTTTTCTCACCCAAAGAATATTCTTTTCCAAGCAATTTAAGATCTTGAATAATGTCACAAAATCTAGTACACATCTTATCAACATTTTCAAGAGGATGCATTTTGAAAAATTCATATTGAGAAACAAGCAAAGATTTCTTTTGTTCTTTAATATCTTGGTTACCTTCATGAAATTCACACAATTTATCCCAAATATCTTTAGCTGATTTACAACCTTTAATCCTACTAGATTCATTTACATCTAATGCATTGTACAATATATACATGGCCTTGGCATTCAAAGAAAGGTATCTCTTGTCTTTTTCATTCAATTCTTGTCTAGTCTTTAATCTACTCAAATTAGTGGTAGAGTCAACTATTCTAGCTTCATAAGGACCATCTTCTACCACATACCATAATTCAATATAAACGGATTGTAAGAAAATCATCATTCTTTGTTTCCACATGCTAAAATGAGAACCATTAAACATAGGTGGTCTATCAATAGATTGCCCTTCTAAAAAAGAAACATTTATGGTTGCCATGATCTTTACTCTAAGCGGTTAAGCTTAATCTCTAGGAGACCAAGCTCTGATACCAATTGTAAGACCCGAAGACAACCAATGAGACAGTTGATAAGAAAGCACAAGTGCTTGTGAGTAGAAGAGATAAACAAATTAAAGATCATAAACGTAACAATTAGTAAATAAAAAGGAAAGAGTTGCAAACCAATTAACTACCCAACTCCTCTTGAGCTTGTAGATTAATTGAGACAAGCTACTTCAAGTTGATGAATTATAATCACTCTTGTGTACAAAGGAAGGTTCACCTCCTCCTTGTCCCGAACTCCACTCGGTCAAGCCAGGACGTTTTACTATCCCTCAGGACAACCCTCACAGAGCTACACTCATGAAAGATTCACTCACAAATGAAAAGCTTACAATGAACCTCACACCACTAAGACTACAAATCTAGTTTTGGAGACTATTTTCTAGCTAAAATATCTCTTGAGATCTTGTAAACAAAGTGTGCAAAAGTTATCTGAAGTATCTGACCAACCACTATTTATATTGAACCAAGAAAGTGCCTCATTAAAGCATCCAACGGATAGAAAGTAGCTGAATAGTCAACTAGCCGTTGGGGACGTCGGACGTCCGACAGATTAATCACCGTCCGATCCCATCGTCCGAAAATCAGCCAAGTTGTCGTTCGGACGTCCGATGGTATTTTATCGTCCGAGCTTCTGTGTCCGAACGTCGTCCAGAGAGTTATCAAATCTTCGTGGAATTTTTAGGACGTCCGATGAGATTGATGTGCGTCCGAAGCATGCGTCCGATCCTTCAGGACGTCCGATGCTTCCTTACGAGCGTCCGACAGAGTTTCCTTCTTGATGTTCTTCATCCTTTCGGACGTCCGATCCTGACTATTTGAGCGTCCGACAGCTTCAGCATACTTAGTCCCCTTTCAATTGCACTTGTTCATGGAATCAAACAACTTCAAAACTGAAAGTATATCTTGAAGAAATATTAGTATCATCCATTTGTTTTGTAAACATCAAAAGATAGGGATCAAGATCAACATTCTCCCCCTTTTTGATGATGACAAAACAATGGATGGAAGGAAGGAAAAAGATTGAGCATATGAGCATAGACTCCCCCTCACTCATTGCAACTTATAATTTCAGAATAACTCCCCCTAACACATAGCATCCATTTCTCCCCCTTTTTGTCATCATAAGATGAGAGTAATACCCAACAACCATAATCCAACAATAATAACAGAGAATCCAATATTCAAAACAAAACAGAGAAATGATACCAGAATTCAGCAATACCAACATACCAACATATCATAGAGAGATTAGCAAATCATCGTTAGATCAGAATAGTTCTTTTCTCTCCCTTTTTGACACCATACACATTCAGTAGTATTCAAAAATATCAGCGAAAACACAGATCAAAGTATCGAAAATATCAAAAAAAAATATTGTGAACAAGAATCACTGCAATGATTAACAAAATCTCCTATTTGTTAAAGTTAGCATCATGTCTAACTATCCACATGCATTTCATGCCTCTTCTCATATTCTTTCTCACATAACAATCACTTTTCATGTGACCTTTTTGACAACAAAAATTACACATAACCAAAGAGTTATCTACATGAACAGGTTTAATAAATCTTACTTGTCTTCTCCTATGGATAGAAAATTCGTTGGAATTAGAATTCAACCTATTCTTTTTAAAACAGACTTGTTTCTTGTGTTTAAGCAACTCATTTAGACCATCCATTCTTCTTTTCAAATCACCTTGTTCCTTTTTGAACAAATCACAAAGTTTTGTTTTTCTATCAAGTTCAAAATGTAAAGCAGTCCCACTCTTTTTGAAGTAATCATTTTCAGCTTTCAACTTTTTATTTTGTTGAAAAAGATTTGCATTATCTCGAAGCAAAAAACCAATTTTCTGTTTTAACCCCTTGTTTCTAGCATAGGACTGTTTCAAACTATCATGCAATTTTATAATGAAAGATTCAATATCATCATCATCACTTTCAACTTGAGAGTTATAAGATGTTACCTCATCATCTCCAATGGCCATTAGTGCCATTTGGGCCAACTCTTCTTTTTCTCTTTTTGAATTGCATTCATCCCATGTAATTTTGCAATCTCCTCTTGAACTTCTCTTGTTGAAGATCTTCTTGAAACATTTGATGCGAGGAGTTATATCATTGTCCACTTCCATGTTTTCATTACCCATGAAGGATGGGTTATCCCCCACTTGAGATGCTTTAAAAGCTATGCCTCTCTTATACATTCTTGCATTTTCTTCCTCTTGCACTTTGAATTTCAGCTTTAATTCATAAGAGATTAGGGAATTCACAAGAGATTCAATGGACATAGAATTTAAATCCTTTGCCTCTTCTATAGCATTTATTTTGTTTTCCCATTCTTTTGGCAAGGCATTCAAAATCTTTCTATTTTTCTCACCCAAAGAATATTCTTTTCCAAGCAATTTAAGATCTTGAATAATGTCACAAAATCTAGTACACATCTTATCAACATTTTCAAGAGGATGCATTTTGAAAAATTCATATTGAGAAACAAGCAAAGATTTCTTTTGTTCTTTAATATCTTGGTTACCTTCATGAAATTCACACAATTTATCCCAAATATCTTTAGCTGATTTACAACCTTTAATCCTACTAGATTCATTTACATCTAATGCATTGTACAATATATACATGGCCTTGGCATTCAAAGAAAGGTATCTCTTGTCTTTTTCATTCAATTCTTGTCTAGTCTTTAATCTACTCAAATTAGTGGTAGAGTCAACTATTCTAGCTTCATAAGGACCATCTTCTACCACATACCATAATTCAATATAAACGGATTGTAAGAAAATCATCATTCTTTGTTTCCACATGCTAAAATGAGAACCATTAAACATAGGTGGTCTATCAATAGATTGCCCTTCTAAAAAAGAAACATTTATGGTTGCCATGATCTTTACTCTAAGCGGTTAAGCTTAATCTCTAGGAGACCAAGCTCTGATACCAATTGTAAGACCCGAAGACAACCAATGAGACAGTTGATAAGAAAGCACAAGTGCTTGTGAGTAGAAGAGATAAACAAATTAAAGATCATAAACGTAACAATTAGTAAATAAAAAGGAAAGAGTTGCAAACCAATTAACTACCCAACTCCTCTTGAGCTTGTAGATTAATTGAGACAAGCTACTTCAAGTTGATGAATTATAATCACTCTTGTGTACAAAGGAAGGTTCACCTCCTCCTTGTCCCGAACTCCACTCGGTCAAGCCAGGACGTTTTACTATCCCTCAGGACAACCCTCACAGAGCTACACTCATGAAAGATTCACTCACAAATGAAAAGCTTACAATGAACCTCACACCACTAAGACTACAAATCTAGTTTTGGAGACTATTTTCTAGCTAAAATATCTCTTGAGATCTTGTAAACAAAGTGTGCAAAAGTTATCTGAAGTATCTGACCAACCACTATTTATATTGAACCAAGAAAGTGCCTCATTAAAGCATCCAACGGATAGAAAGTAGCTGAATAGTCAACTAGCCGTTGGGGACGTCGGACGTCCGACAGATTAATCACCGTCCGATCCCATTGTCCGAAAATCAGCCAAGTTGTCGTTCGGACGTCCGATGGTATTTTATCGTCCGAGCTTCTGTGTCCGAACGTCGTCCAGAGAGTTATCAAATCTTCGTGGAATTTTTAGGACGTCCGATGAGATTGATGTGCGTCCGAAGCATGCGTCCGATCCTTCAGGACGTCCGATGCTTCCTTACGAGCGTCCGACAGAGTTTCCTTCTTGATGTTCTTCATCCTTTCGGACGTCCGATCCTGACTATTTGAGCGTCCGACAGCTTCAGCATACTTAGTCCCCTTTCAATTGCACTTGTTCATGGAATCAAACAACTTCAAAACTGAAAGTATATCTTGAAGAAATATTAGTATCATCCATTTGTTTTGTAAACATCAAAAGATAGGGATCAAGATCAACATTCTCCCCCTTTTTGATGATGACAAAACAATGGATGGAAGGAAGGAAAAAGATTGAGCATATGAGCATAGACTCCCCCTCACTCATTGCAACTTATAATTTCAGAATAACTCCCCCTAACACATAGCATCCATTTCTCCCCCTTTTTGTCATCATAAGATGAGAGTAATACCCAACAACCATAATCCAACAATAATAACAGAGAATCCAATATTCAAAACAAAACAGAGAAATGATACCAGAATTCAGCAATACCAACATACCAACATATCATAGAGAGATTAGCAAATCATCGTTAGATCAGAATAGTTCTTTTCTCTCCCTTTTTGACACCATACACATTCAGTAGTATTCAAAAATATCAGCGAAAACACAGATCAAAGTATCGAAAATATCAAAAAAAAATATTGTGAACAAGAATCACTGCAATGATTAACAAAATCTCCTATTTGTTAAAGTTAGCATCATGTCTAACTATCCACATGCATTTCATGCCTCTTCTCATATTCTTTCTCACATAACAATCACTTTTCATGTGACCTTTTTGACAACAAAAATTACACATAACCAAAGAGTTATCTACATGAACAGGTTTAATAAATCTTACTTGTCTTCTCCTATGGATAGAAAATTCGTTGGAATTAGAATTCAACCTATTCTTTTTAAAACAGACTTGTTTCTTGTGTTTAAGCAACTCATTTAGACCATCCATTCTTCTTTTCAAATCACCTTGTTCCTTTTTGAACAAATCACAAAGTTTTGTTTTTCTATCAAGTTCAAAATGTAAAGCAGTCCCACTCTTTTTGAAGTAATCATTTTCAGCTTTCAACTTTTTATTTTGTTGAAAAAGATTTGCATTATCTCGAAGCAAAAAACCAATTTTCTGTTTTAACCCCTTGTTTCTAGCATAGGACTGTTTCAAACTATCATGCAATTTTATAATGAAAGATTCAATATCATCATCATCACTTTCAACTTGAGAGTTATAAGATGTTACCTCATCATCTCCAATGGCCATTAGTGCCATTTGGGCCAACTCTTCTTTTTCTCTTTTTGAATTGCATTCATCCCATGTAATTTTGCAATCTCCTCTTGAACTTCTCTTGTTGAAGATCTTCTTGAAACATTTGATGCGAGGAGTTATATCATTGTCCACTTCCATGTTTTCATTACCCATGAAGGATGGGTTATCCCCCACTTGAGATGCTTTAAAAGCTATGCCTCTCTTATACATTCTTGCATTTTCTTCCTCTTGCACTTTGAATTTCAGCTTTAATTCATAAGAGATTAGGGAATTCACAAGAGATTCAATGGACATAGAATTTAAATCCTTTGCCTCTTCTATAGCATTTATTTTGTTTTCCCATTCTTTTGGCAAGGCATTCAAAATCTTTCTATTTTTCTCACCCAAAGAATATTCTTTTCCAAGCAATTTAAGATCTTGAATAATGTCACAAAATCTAGTACACATCTTATCAACATTTTCAAGAGGATGCATTTTGAAAAATTCATATTGAGAAACAAGCAAAGATTTCTTTTGTTCTTTAATATCTTGGTTACCTTCATGAAATTCACACAATTTATCCCAAATATCTTTAGCTGATTTACAACCTTTAATCCTACTAGATTCATTTACATCTAATGCATTGTACAATATATACATGGCCTTGGCATTCAAAGAAAGGTATCTCTTGTCTTTTTCATTCAATTCTTGTCTAGTCTTTAATCTACTCAAATTAGTGGTAGAGTCAACTATTCTAGCTTCATAAGGACCATCTTCTACCACATACCATAATTCAATATAAACGGATTGTAAGAAAATCATCATTCTTTGTTTCCACATGCTAAAATGAGAACCATTAAACATAGGTGGTCTATCAATAGATTGCCCTTCTAAAAAAGAAACATTTATGGTTGCCATGATCTTTACTCTAAGCGGTTAAGCTTAATCTCTAGGAGACCAAGCTCTGATACCAATTGTAAGACCCGAAGACAACCAATGAGACAGTTGATAAGAAAGCACAAGTGCTTGTGAGTAGAAGAGATAAACAAATTAAAGATCATAAACGTAACAATTAGTAAATAAAAAGGAAAGAGTTGCAAACCAATTAACTACCCAACTCCTCTTGAGCTTGTAGATTAATTGAGACAAGCTACTTCAAGTTGATGAATTATAATCACTCTTGTGTACAAAGGAAGGTTCACCTCCTCCTTGTCCCGAACTCCACTCGGTCAAGCCAGGACGTTTTACTATCCCTCAGGACAACCCTCACAGAGCTACACTCATGAAAGATTCACTCACAAATGAAAAGCTTACAATGAACCTCACACCACTAAGACTACAAATCTAGTTTTGGAGACTATTTTCTAGCTAAAATATCTCTTGAGATCTTGTAAACAAAGTGTGCAAAAGTTATCTGAAGTATCTGACCAACCACTATTTATATTGAACCAAGAAAGTGCCTCATTAAAGCATCCAACGGATAGAAAGTAGCTGAATAGTCAACTAGCCGTTGGGGACGTCGGACGTCCGACAGATTAATCACCGTCCGATCCCATCGTCCGAAAATCAGCCAAGTTGTCGTTCGGACGTCCGATGGTATTTTATCGTCCGAGCTTCTGTGTCCGAACGTCGTCCAGAGAGTTATCAAATCTTCGTGGAATTTTTAGGACGTCCGATGAGATTGATGTGCGTCCGAAGCATGCGTCCGATCCTTCAGGACGTCCGATGCTTCCTTACGAGCGTCCGACAGAGTTTCCTTCTTGATGTTCTTCATCCTTTCGGACGTCCGATCCTGACTATTTGAGCGTCCGACAGCTTCAGCATACTTAGTCCCCTTTCAATTGCACTTGTTCATGGAATCAAACAACTTCAAAACTGAAAGTATATCTTGAAGAAATATTAGTATCATCCATTTGTTTTGTAAACATCAAAAGATAGGGATCAAGATCAACATTCTCCCCCTTTTTGATGATGACAAAACAATGGATGGAAGGAAGGAAAAAGATTGAGCATATGAGCATAGACTCCCCCTCACTCATTGCAACTTATAATTTCAGAATAACTCCCCCTAACACATAGCATCCATTTCTCCCCCTTTTTGTCATCATAAGATGAGAGTAATACCCAACAACCATAATCCAACAATAATAACAGAGAATCCAATATTCAAAACAAAACAGAGAAATGATACCAGAATTCAGCAATACCAACATACCAACATATCATAGAGAGATTAGCAAATCATCGTTAGATCAGAATAGTTCTTTTCTCTCCCTTTTTGACACCATACACATTCAGTAGTATTCAAAAATATCAGCGAAAACACAGATCAAAGTATCGAAAATATCAAAAAAAAATATTGTGAACAAGAATCACTGCAATGATTAACAAAATCTCCTATTTGTTAAAGTTAGCATCATGTCTAACTATCCACATGCATTTCATGCCTCTTCTCATATTCTTTCTCACATAACAATCACTTTTCATGTGACCTTTTTGACAACAAAAATTACACATAACCAAAGAGTTATCTACATGAACAGGTTTAATAAATCTTACTTGTCTTCTCCTATGGATAGAAAATTCGTTGGAATTAGAATTCAACCTATTCTTTTTAAAACAGACTTGTTTCTTGTGTTTAAGCAACTCATTTAGACCATCCATTCTTCTTTTCAAATCACCTTGTTCCTTTTTGAACAAATCACAAAGTTTTGTTTTTCTATCAAGTTCAAAATGTAAAGCAGTCCCACTCTTTTTGAAGTAATCATTTTCAGCTTTCAACTTTTTATTTTGTTGAAAAAGATTTGCATTATCTCGAAGCAAAAAACCAATTTTCTGTTTTAACCCCTTGTTTCTAGCATAGGACTGTTTCAAACTATCATGCAATTTTATAATGAAAGATTCAATATCATCATCATCACTTTCAACTTGAGAGTTATAAGATGTTACCTCATCATCTCCAATGGCCATTAGTGCCATTTGGGCCAACTCTTCTTTTTCTCTTTTTGAATTGCATTCATCCCATGTAATTTTGCAATCTCCTCTTGAACTTCTCTTGTTGAAGATCTTCTTGAAACATTTGATGCGAGGAGTTATATCATTGTCCACTTCCATGTTTTCATTACCCATGAAGGATGGGTTATCCCCCACTTGAGATGCTTTAAAAGCTATGCCTCTCTTATACATTCTTGCATTTTCTTCCTCTTGCACTTTGAATTTCAGCTTTAATTCATAAGAGATTAGGGAATTCACAAGAGATTCAATGGACATAGAATTTAAATCCTTTGCCTCTTCTATAGCATTTATTTTGTTTTCCCATTCTTTTGGCAAGGCATTCAAAATCTTTCTATTTTTCTCACCCAAAGAATATTCTTTTCCAAGCAATTTAAGATCTTGAATAATGTCACAAAATCTAGTACACATCTTATCAACATTTTCAAGAGGATGCATTTTGAAAAATTCATATTGAGAAACAAGCAAAGATTTCTTTTGTTCTTTAATATCTTGGTTACCTTCATGAAATTCACACAATTTATCCCAAATATCTTTAGCTGATTTACAACCTTTAATCCTACTAGATTCATTTACATCTAATGCATTGTACAATATATACATGGCCTTGGCATTCAAAGAAAGGTATCTCTTGTCTTTTTCATTCAATTCTTGTCTAGTCTTTAATCTACTCAAATTAGTGGTAGAGTCAACTATTCTAGCTTCATAAGGACCATCTTCTACCACATACCATAATTCAATATAAACGGATTGTAAGAAAATCATCATTCTTTGTTTCCACATGCTAAAATGAGAACCATTAAACATAGGTGGTCTATCAATAGATTGCCCTTCTAAAAAAGAAACATTTATGGTTGCCATGATCTTTACTCTAAGCGGTTAAGCTTAATCTCTAGGAGACCAAGCTCTGATACCAATTGTAAGACCCGAAGACAACCAATGAGACAGTTGATAAGAAAGCACAAGTGCTTGTGAGTAGAAGAGATAAACAAATTAAAGATCATAAACGTAACAATTAGTAAATAAAAAGGAAAGAGTTGCAAACCAATTAACTACCCAACTCCTCTTGAGCTTGTAGATTAATTGAGACAAGCTACTTCAAGTTGATGAATTATAATCACTCTTGTGTACAAAGGAAGGTTCACCTCCTCCTTGTCCCGAACTCCACTCGGTCAAGCCAGGACGTTTTACTATCCCTCAGGACAACCCTCACAGAGCTACACTCATGAAAGATTCACTCACAAATGAAAAGCTTACAATGAACCTCACACCACTAAGACTACAAATCTAGTTTTGGAGACTATTTTCTAGCTAAAATATCTCTTGAGATCTTGTAAACAAAGTGTGCAAAAGTTATCTGAAGTATCTGACCAACCACTATTTATATTGAACCAAGAAAGTGCCTCATTAAAGCATCCAACGGATAGAAAGTAGCTGAATAGTCAACTAGCCGTTGGGGACGTCGGACGTCCGACAGATTAATCACCGTCCGATCCCATCGTCCGAAAATCAGCCAAGTTGTCGTTCGGACGTCCGATGGTATTTTATCGTCCGAGCTTCTGTGTCCGAACGTCGTCCAGAGAGTTATCAAATCTTCGTGGAATTTTTAGGACGTCCGATGAGATTGATGTGCGTCCGAAGCATGCGTCCGATCCTTCAGGACGTCCGATGCTTCAGGACGTCCGATGCTTCCTTACGAGCGTCCGACAGAGTTTCCTTCTTGATGTTCTTCATCCTTTCGGACGTCCGATCCTGACTATTTGAGCGTCCGACAGCTTCAGCATACTTAGTCCCCTTTCAATTGCACTTGTTCATGGAATCAAACAACTTCAAAACTGAAAGTATATCTTGAAGAAATATTAGTATCATCCATTTGTTTTGTAAACATCAAAAGATAGGGATCAAGATCAACATTCTCCCCCTTTTTGATGATGACAAAACAATGGATGGAAGGAAGGAAAAAGATTGAGCATATGAGCATAGACTCCCCCTCACTCATTGCAACTTATAATTTCAGAATAACTCCCCCTAACACATAGCATCCATTTCTCCCCCTTTTTGTCATCATAAGATGAGAGTAATACCCAACAACCATAATCCAACAATAATAACAGAGAATCCAATATTCAAAACAAAACAGAGAAATGATACCAGAATTCAGCAATACCAACATACCAACATATCATAGAGAGATTAGCAAATCATCGTTAGATCAGAATAGTTCTTTTCTCTCCCTTTTTGACACCATACACATTCAGTAGTATTCAAAAATATCAGCGAAAACACAGATCAAAGTATCGAAAATATCAAAAAAAAATATTGTGAACAAGAATCACTGCAATGATTAACAAAATCTCCTATTTGTTAAAGTTAGCATCATGTCTAACTATCCACATGCATTTCATGCCTCTTCTCATATTCTTTCTCACATAACAATCACTTTTCATGTGACCTTTTTGACAACAAAAATTACACATAACCAAAGAGTTATCTACATGAACAGGTTTAATAAATCTTACTTGTCTTCTCCTATGGATAGAAAATTCGTTGGAATTAGAATTCAACCTATTCTTTTTAAAACAGACTTGTTTCTTGTGTTTAAGCAACTCATTTAGACCATCCATTCTTCTTTTCAAATCACCTTGTTCCTTTTTGAACAAATCACAAAGTTTTGTTTTTCTATCAAGTTCAAAATGTAAAGCAGTCCCACTCTTTTTGAAGTAATCATTTTCAGCTTTCAACTTTTTATTTTGTTGAAAAAGATTTGCATTATCTCGAAGCAAAAAACCAATTTTCTGTTTTAACCCCTTGTTTCTAGCATAGGACTGTTTCAAACTATCATGCAATTTTATAATGAAAGATTCAATATCATCATCAGTTTCTTCATCACTTTCAACTTGAGAGTTATAAGATGTTACCTCATCATCTCCAATGGCCATTAGTGCCATTTGGGCCAACTCTTCTTTTTCTCTTTTTGAATTGCATTCATCCCATGTAATTTTGCAATCTCCTCTTGAACTTCTCTTGTTGAAGATCTTCTTGAAACATTTGATGCGAGGAGTTATATCATTGTCCACTTCCATATTTTCATTACCCATGAAGGATGGGTTATCCCCCACTTGAGATGCTTTAAAAGCTATGCCTCTCTTATACATTCTTGCATTTTCTTCCTCTTGCACTTTGAATTTCAGCTTTAATTCATAAGAGATTAGGGAATTCACAAGAGATTCAATGGACATAGAATTTAAATCCTTTGCCTCTTCTATAGCATTTATTTTGTTTTCCCATTCTTTTGGCAAGGCATTCAAAATCTTTCTATTTTTCTCACCCAAAAAATATTCTTTTCCAAGCAATTTAAGATCTTGAATAATGTCACAAAATCTAGTACACATCTTATCAACATTTTCAAGAGGATGCATTTTGAAAAATTCATATTGAGAAACAAGCAAAGATTTCTTTTGTTCTTTAATATCTTGGTTACCTTCATGAAATTCACACAATTTATCCCAAATATCTTTAGCTGATTTACAACCTTTAATCCTACTTGGTTCATTTACATCTAATGCATTGTACAATATATACATGGCCTTGGCATTCAAAGAAAGGTATCTCTTGTCTTTTTCATTCAATTCTTGTCTAGTCTTTAATCTACTCAAATTAGTGGTAGAGTCAACTATTCTAGCTTCATAAGGACCATCTTCTACCACATACCATAATTCAATATAAACGGATTGTAAGAAAATCATCATTCTTTGTTTCCACATGCTAAAATGAGAACCATTAAACATAGGTGGTCTATCAATAGATTGCCCTTCTAAAAAAGAAACATTTATGGTTGCCATGATCTTTACTCTAAGCGGTTAAGCTTAATCTCTAGGAGACCAAGCTCTGATACCAATTGTAAGACCCGAAGACAACCAATGAGACAGTTGATAAGAAAGCACAAGTGCTTGTGAGTAGAAGAGATAAACAAATTAAAGATCATAAACGTAACAATTAGTAAATAAAAAGGAAAGAGTTGCAAACCAATTAACTACCCAACTCCTCTTGAGCTTGTAGATTAATTGAGACAAGCTACTTCAAGTTGATGAATTATAATCACTCTTGTGTACAAAGGAAGGTTCACCTCCTCCTTGTCCCGAACTCCACTCGGTCAAGCCAGGACGTTTTACTATCCCTCAGGACAACCCTCACAGAGCTACACTCATGAAAGATTCACTCACAAATGAAAAGCTTACAATGAACCTCACACCACTAAGACTACAAATCTAGTTTTGGAGACTATTTTCTAGCTAAAATATCTCTTGAGATCTTGTAAACAAAGTGTGCAAAAGTTATCTGAAGTATCTGACCAACCACTATTTATATTGAACCAAGAAAGTGCCTCATTAAAGCATCCAACGGATAGAAAGTAGCTGAATAGTCAACTAGCCGTTGGGGACGTCGGACGTCCGACAGATTAATCACCGTCCGATCCCATCGTCCGAAAATCAGCCAAGTTGTCGTTCGGACGTCCGATGGTATTTTATCGTCCGAGCTTCTGTGTCCGAACGTCGTCCAGAGAGTTATCAAATCTTCGTGGAATTTTTAGGACGTCCGATGAGATTGATGTGCGTCCGAAGCATGCGTCCGATCCTTCAGGACGTCCGATGCTTCAGGACGTCCGATGCTTCCTTACGAGCGTCCGACAGAGTTTCCTTCTTGATGTTCTTCATCCTTTCGGACGTCCGATCCTGACTATTTGAGCGTCCGACAGCTTCAGCATACTTAGTCCCCTTTCAATTGCACTTGTTCATGGAATCAAACAACTTCAAAACTGAAAGTATATCTTGAAGAAATATTAGTATCATCCATTTGTTTTGTAAACATCAAAAGATAGGGATCAAGATCAACATTCTCCCCCTTTTTGATGATGACAAAACAATGGATGGAAGGAAGGAAAAAGATTGAGCATATGAGCATAGACTCCCCCTCACTCATTGCAACTTATAATTTCAGAATAACTCCCCCTAACACATAGCATCCATTTCTCCCCCTTTTTGTCATCATAAGATGAGAGTAATACCCAACAACCATAATCCAACAATAATAACAGAGAATCCAATATTCAAAACAAAACAGAGAAATGATACCAGAATTCAGCAATACCAACATACCAACATATCATAGAGAGATTAGCAAATCATCGTTAGATCAGAATAGTTCTTTTCTCTCCCTTTTTGACACCATACACATTCAGTAGTATTCAAAAATATCAGCGAAAACACAGATCAAAGTATCGAAAATATCAAAAAAAAATATTGTGAACAAGAATCACTGCAATGATTAACAAAATCTCCTATTTGTTAAAGTTAGCATCATGTCTAACTATCCACATGCATTTCATGCCTCTTCTCATATTTTTTCTCACATAACAATCACTTTTCATGTGACCTTTTTGACAACAAAAATTACACATAACCAAAGAGTTATCTACATGAACAGGTTTAATAAATCTTACTTGTCTTCTCCTATGGATAGAAAATTCGTTGGAATTAGAATTCAACCTATTCTTTTTAAAACAGACTTGTTTCTTGTGTTTAAGCAACTCATTTAGACCATCCATTCTTCTTTTCAAATCACCTTGTTCCTTTTTGAACAAATCACAAAGTTTTGTTTTTCTATCAAGTTCAAAATGTAAAGCAGTCCCACTCTTTTTGAAGTAATCATTTTCAGCTTTCAACTTTTTATTTTGTTGAAAAAGATTTGCATTATCTCGAAGCAAAAAACCAATTTTCTGTTTTAACCCCTTGTTTCTAGCATAGGACTGTTTCAAACTATCATGCAATTTTATAATGAAAGATTCAATATCATCATCAGTTTCTTCATCACTTTCAACTTGAGAGTTATAAGATGTTACCTCATCATCTCCAATGGCCATTAGTGCCATTTGGGCCAACTCTTCTTTTTCTCTTTTTGAATTGCATTCATCCCATGTAATTTTGCAATCTCCTCTTGAACTTCTCTTGTTGAAGATCTTCTTGAAACATTTGATGCGAGGAGTTATATCATTGTCCACTTCCATATTTTCATTACCCATGAAGGATGGGTTATCCCCCACTTGAGATGCTTTAAAAGCTATGCCTCTCTTATACATTCTTGCATTTTCTTCCTCTTGCACTTTGAATTTCAGCTTTAATTCATAAGAGATTAGGGAATTCACAAGAGATTCAATGGACATAGAATTTAAATCCTTTGCCTCTTCTATAGCATTTATTTTGTTTTCCCATTCTTTTGGCAAGGCATTCAAAATCTTTCTATTTTTCTCACCCAAAAAATATTCTTTTCCAAGCAATTTAAGATCTTGAATAATGTCACAAAATCTAGTACACATCTTATCAACATTTTCAAGAGGATGCATTTTGAAAAATTCATATTGAGAAACAAGCAAAGATTTCTTTTGTTCTTTAATATCTTGGTTACCTTCATGAAATTCACACAATTTATCCCAAATATCTTTAGCTGATTTACAACCTTTAATCCTACTTGGTTCATTTACATCTAATGCATTGTACAATATATACATGGCCTTGGCATTCAAAGAAAGGTATCTCTTGTCTTTTTCATTCAATTCTTGTCTAGTCTTTAATCTACTCAAATTAGTGGTAGAGTCAACTATTCTAGCTTCATAAGGACCATCTTCTACCACATACCATAATTCAATATAAACGGATTGTAAGAAAATCATCATTCTTTGTTTCCACATGCTAAAATGAGAACCATTAAACATAGGTGGTCTATCAATAGATTGCCCTTCTAAAAAAGAAACATTTATGGTTGCCATGATCTTTACTCTAAGCGGTTAAGCTTAATCTCTAGGAGACCAAGCTCTGATACCAATTGTAAGACCCGAAGACAACCAATGAGACAGTTGATAAGAAAGCACAAGTGCTTGTGAGTAGAAGAGATAAACAAATTAAAGATCATAAACGTAACAATTAGTAAATAAAAAGGAAAGAGTTGCAAACCAATTAACTACCCAACTCCTCTTGAGCTTGTAGATTAATTGAGACAAGCTACTTCAAGTTGATGAATTATAATCACTCTTGTGTACAAAGGAAGGTTCACCTCCTCCTTGTCCCGAACTCCACTCGGTCAAGCCAGGACGTTTTACTATCCCTCAGGACAACCCTCACAGAGCTACACTCATGAAAGATTCACTCACAAATGAAAAGCTTACAATGAACCTCACACCACTAAGACTACAAATCTAGTTTTGGAGACTATTTTCTAGCTAAAATATCTCTTGAGATCTTGTAAACAAAGTGTGCAAAAGTTATCTGAAGTATCTGACCAACCACTATTTATATTGAACCAAGAAAGTGCCTCATTAAAGCATCCAACGGATAGAAAGTAGCTGAATAGTCAACTAGCCGTTGGGGACGTCGGACGTCCGACAGATTAATCACCGTCCGATCCCATCGTCCGAAAATCAGCCAAGTTGTCGTTCGGACGTCCGATGGTATTTTATCGTCCGAGCTTCTGTGTCCGAACGTCGTCCAGAGAGTTATCAAATCTTCGTGGAATTTTTAGGACGTCCGATGAGATTGATGTGCGTCCGAAGCATGCGTCCGATCCTTCAGGACGTCCGATGCTTCAGGACGTCCGATGCTTCCTTACGAGCGTCCGACAGAGTTTCCTTCTTGATGTTCTTCATCCTTTCGGACGTCCGATCCTGACTATTTGAGCGTCCGACAGCTTCAGCATACTTAGTCCCCTTTCAATTGCACTTGTTCATGGAATCAAACAACTTCAAAACTGAAAGTATATCTTGAAAAAATATTAGTATCATCCATTTGTTTTGTAAACATCAAAAGATAGGGATCAAGATCAACATTCTCCCCCTTTTTGATGATGACAAAACAATGGATGGAAGGAAGGAAAAAGATTGAGCATATGAGCATAGACTCCCCCTCACTCATTGCAACTTATAATTTCAGAATAACTCCCCCTAACACATAGCATCCATTTCTCCCCCTTTTTGTCATCATAAGATGAGAGTAATACCCAACAACCATAATCCAACAATAATAACAGAGAATCCAATATTCAAAACAAAACAGAGAAATGATACCAGAATTCAGCAATACCAACATACCAACATATCATAGAGAGATTAGCAAATCATCGTTAGATCAGAATAGTTCTTTTCTCTCCCTTTTTGACACCATACACATTCAGTAGTATTCAAAAATATCAGCGAAAACACAGATCAAAGTATCGAAAATATCAAAAAAAAATATTGTGAACAAGAATCACTGCAATGATTAACAAAATCTCCTATTTGTTAAAGTTAGCATCATGTCTAACTATCCACATGCATTTCATGCCTCTTCTCATATTCTTTCTCACATAACAATCACTTTTCATGTGACCTTTTTGACAACAAAAATTACACATAACCAAAGAGTTATCTACATGAACAGGTTTAATAAATCTTACTTGTCTTCTCCTATGGATAGAAAATTCGTTGGAATTAGAATTCAACCTATTCTTTTGAAAACAGACTTGTTTCTTGTGTTTAAGCAACTCATTTAGACCATCCATTCTTCTTTTCAAATCACCTTGTTCCTTTTTGAACAAATCACAAAGTTTTGTTTTTCTATCAAGTTCAAAATGTAAAGCAGTCCCACTCTTTTTGAAGTAATCATTTTCAGCTTTCAACTTTTTATTTTGTTGAAAAAGATTTGCATTATCTCGAAGCAAAAAACCAATTTTCTGTTTTAACCCCTTGTTTCTAGCATAGGACTGTTTCAAACTATCATGCAATTTTATAATGAAAGATTCAATATCATCATCAGTTTCTTCATCACTTTCAACTTGAGAGTTATAAGATGTTACCTCATCATCTCCAATGGCCATTAGTGCCATTTGGGCCAACTCTTCTTTTTCTCTTTTTGAATTGCATTCATCCCATGTAATTTTGCAATCTCCTCTTGAACTTCTCTTGTTGAAGATCTTCTTGAAACATTTGATGCGAGGAGTTATATCATTGTCCACTTCCATGTTTTCATTACCCATGAAGGATGGGTTATCCCCCACTTGAGATGCTTTAAAAGCTATGCCTCTCTTATACATTCTTGCATTTTCTTCCTCTTGCACTTTGAATTTCAGCTTTAATTCATAAGAGATTAGGGAATTCACAAGAGATTCAATGGACATAGAATTTAAATCCTTTGCCTCTTCTATAGCATTTATTTTGTTTTCCCATTCTTTTGGCAAGGCATTCAAAATCTTTCTATTTTTCTCACCCAAAGAATATTCTTTTCCAAGCAATTTAAGATCTTGAATAATGTCACAAAATCTAGTACACATCTTATCAACATTTTCAAGAGGATGCATTTTGAAAAATTCATATTGAGAAACAAGCAAAGATTTCTTTTGTTCTTTAATATCTTGGTTACCTTCATGAAATTCACACAATTTATCCCAAATATCTTTAGCTGATTTACAACCTTTAATCCTACTAGATTCATTTACATCTAATGCATTGTACAATATATACATGGCCTTGGCATTCAAAGAAAGGTATCTCTTGTCTTTTTCATTCAATTCTTGTCTAGTCTTTAATCTACTCAAATTAGTGGTAGAGTCAACTATTCTAGCTTCATAAGGACCATCTTCTACCACATACCATAATTCAATATAAACGGATTGTAAGAAAATCATCATTCTTTGTTTCCACATGCTAAAATGAGAACCATTAAACATAGGTGGTCTATCAATAGATTGCCCTTCTAAAAAAGAAACATTTATGGTTGCCATGATCTTTACTCTAAGCGGTTAAGCTTAATCTCTAGGAGACCAAGCTCTGATACCAATTGTAAGACCCGAAGACAACCAATGAGACAGTTGATAAGAAAGCACAAGTGCTTGTGAGTAGAAGAGATAAACAAATTAAAGATCATAAACGTAACAATTAGTAAATAAAAAGGAAAGAGTTGCAAACCAATTAACTACCCAACTCCTCTTGAGCTTGTAGATTAATTGAGACAAGCTACTTCAAGTTGATGAATTATAATCACTCTTGTGTACAAAGGAAGGTTCACCTCCTCCTTGTCCCGAACTCCACTCGGTCAAGCCAGGACGTTTTACTATCCCTCAGGACAACCCTCACAGAGCTACACTCATGAAAGATTCACTCACAAATGAAAAGCTTACAATGAACCTCACACCACTAAGACTACAAATCTAGTTTTGGAGACTATTTTCTAGCTAAAATATCTCTTGAGATCTTGTAAACAAAGTGTGCAAAAGTTATCTGAAGTATCTGACCAACCACTATTTATATTGAACCAAGAAAGTGCCTCATTAAAGCATCCAACGGATAGAAAGTAGCTGAATAGTCAACTAGCCGTTGGGGACGTCGGACGTCCGACAGATTAATCACCGTCCGATCCCATTGTCCGAAAATCAGCCAAGTTGTCGTTCGGACGTCCGATGGTATTTTATCGTCCGAGCTTCTGTGTCCGAACGTCGTCCAGAGAGTTATCAAATCTTCGTGGAATTTTTAGGACGTCCGATGAGATTGATGTGCGTCCGAAGCATGCGTCCGATCCTTCAGGACGTCCGATGCTTCCTTACGAGCGTCCGACAGAGTTTCCTTCTTGATGTTCTTCATCCTTTCGGACGTCCGATCCTGACTATTTGAGCGTCCGACAGCTTCAGCATACTTAGTCCCCTTTCAATTGCACTTGTTCATGGAATCAAACAACTTCAAAACTGAAAGTATATCTTGAAAAAATATTAGTATCATCCATTTGTTTTGTAAACATCAAAAGATAGGGATCAAGATCAACATTCTCCCCCTTTTTGATGATGACAAAACAATGGATGGAAGGAAGGAAAAAGATTGAGCATATGAGCATAGACTCCCCCTCACTCATTGCAACTTATAATTTCAGAATAACTCCCCCTAACACATAGCATCCATTTCTCCCCCTTTTTGTCATCATAAGATGAGAGTAATACCCAACAACCATAATCCAACAATAATAACAGAGAATCCAATATTCAAAACAAAACAGAGAAATGATACCAGAATTCAGCAATACCAACATACCAACATATCATAGAGAGATTAGCAAATCATCGTTAGATCAGAATAGTTCTTTTCTCTCCCTTTTTGACACCATACACATTCAGTAGTATTCAAAAATATCAGCGAAAACACAGATCAAAGTATCGAAAATATCAAAAAAAAATATTGTGAACAAGAATCACTGCAATGATTAACAAAATCTCCTATTTGTTAAAGTTAGCATCATGTCTAACTATCCACATGCATTTCATGCCTCTTCTCATATTCTTTCTCACATAACAATCACTTTTCATGTGACCTTTTTGACAACAAAAATTACACATAACCAAAGAGTTATCTACATGAACAGGTTTAATAAATCTTACTTGTCTTCTCCTATGGATAGAAAATTCGTTGGAATTAGAATTCAACCTATTCTTTTTAAAACAGACTTGTTTCTTGTGTTTAAGCAACTCATTTAGACCATCCATTCTTCTTTTCAAATCACCTTGTTCCTTTTTGAACAAATCACAAAGTTTTGTTTTTCTATCAAGTTCAAAATGTAAAGCAGTCCCACTCTTTTTGAAGTAATCATTTTCAGCTTTCAACTTTTTATTTTGTTGAAAAAGATTTGCATTATCTCGAAGCAAAAAACCAATTTTCTGTTTTAACCCCTTGTTTCTAGCATAGGACTGTTTCAAACTATCATGCAATTTTATAATGAAAGATTCAATATCATCATCATCACTTTCAACTTGAGAGTTATAAGATGTTACCTCATCATCTCCAATGGCCATTAGTGCCATTTGGGCCAACTCTTCTTTTTCTCTTTTTGAATTGCATTCATCCCATGTAATTTTGCAATCTCCTCTTGAACTTCTCTTGTTGAAGATCTTCTTGAAACATTTGATGCGAGGAGTTATATCATTGTCCACTTCCATGTTTTCATTACCCATGAAGGATGGGTTATCCCCCACTTGAGATGCTTTAAAAGCTATGCCTCTCTTATACATTCTTGCATTTTCTTCCTCTTGCACTTTGAATTTCAGCTTTAATTCATAAGAGATTAGGGAATTCACAAGAGATTCAATGGACATAGAATTTAAATCCTTTGCCTCTTCTATAGCATTTATTTTGTTTTCCCATTCTTTTGGCAAGGCATTCAAAATCTTTCTATTTTTCTCACCCAAAGAATATTCTTTTCCAAGCAATTTAAGATCTTGAATAATGTCACAAAATCTAGTACACATCTTATCAACATTTTCAAGAGGATGCATTTTGAAAAATTCATATTGAGAAACAAGCAAAGATTTCTTTTGTTCTTTAATATCTTGGTTACCTTCATGAAATTCACACAATTTATCCCAAATATCTTTAGCTGATTTACAACCTTTAATCCTACTAGATTCATTTACATCTAATGCATTGTACAATATATACATGGCCTTGGCATTCAAAGAAAGGTATCTCTTGTCTTTTTCATTCAATTCTTGTCTAGTCTTTAATCTACTCAAATTAGTGGTAGAGTCAACTATTCTAGCTTCATAAGGACCATCTTCTACCACATACCATAATTCAATATAAACGGATTGTAAGAAAATCATCATTCTTTGTTTCCACATGCTAAAATGAGAACCATTAAACATAGGTGGTCTATCAATAGATTGCCCTTCTAAAAAAGAAACATTTATGGTTGCCATGATCTTTACTCTAAGCGGTTAAGCTTAATCTCTAGGAGACCAAGCTCTGATACCAATTGTAAGACCCGAAGACAACCAATGAGACAGTTGATAAGAAAGCACAAGTGCTTGTGAGTAGAAGAGATAAACAAATTAAAGATCATAAACGTAACAATTAGTAAATAAAAAGGAAAGAGTTGCAAACCAATTAACTACCCAACTCCTCTTGAGCTTGTAGATTAATTGAGACAAGCTACTTCAAGTTGATGAATTATAATCACTCTTGTGTACAAAGGAAGGTTCACCTCCTCCTTGTCCCGAACTCCACTCGGTCAAGCCAGGACGTTTTACTATCCCTCAGGACAACCCTCACAGAGCTACACTCATGAAAGATTCACTCACAAATGAAAAGCTTACAATGAACCTCACACCACTAAGACTACAAATCTAGTTTTGGAGACTATTTTCTAGCTAAAATATCTCTTGAGATCTTGTAAACAAAGTGTGCAAAAGTTATCTGAAGTATCTGACCAACCACTATTTATATTGAACCAAGAAAGTGCCTCATTAAAGCATCCAACGGATAGAAAGTAGCTGAATAGTCAACTAGCCGTTGGGGACGTCGGACGTCCGACAGATTAATCACCGTCCGATCCCATCGTCCGAAAATCAGCCAAGTTGTCGTTCGGACGTCCGATGGTATTTTATCGTCCGAGCTTCTGTGTCCGAACGTCGTCCAGAGAGTTATCAAATCTTCGTGGAATTTTTAGGACGTCCGATGAGATTGATGTGCGTCCGAAGCATGCGTCCGATCCTTCAGGACGTCCGATGCTTCCTTACGAGCGTCCGACAGAGTTTCCTTCTTGATGTTCTTCATCCTTTCGGACGTCCGATCCTGACTATTTGAGCGTCCGACAGCTTCAGCATACTTAGTCCCCTTTCAATTGCACTTGTTCATGGAATCAAACAACTTCAAAACTGAAAGTATATCTTGAAGAAATATTAGTATCATCCATTTGTTTTGTAAACATCAAAAGATAGGGATCAAGATCAACATTCTCCCCCTTTTTGATGATGACAAAACAATGGATGGAAGGAAGGAAAAAGATTGAGCATATGAGCATAGACTCCCCCTCACTCATTGCAACTTATAATTTCAGAATAACTCCCCCTAACACATAGCATCCATTTCTCCCCCTTTTTGTCATCATAAGATGAGAGTAATACCCAACAACCATAATCCAACAATAATAACAGAGAATCCAATATTCAAAACAAAACAGAGAAATGATACCAGAATTCAGCAATACCAACATACCAACATATCATAGAGAGATTAGCAAATCATCGTTAGATCAGAATAGTTCTTTTCTCTCCCTTTTTGACACCATACACATTCAGTAGTATTCAAAAATATCAGCGAAAACACAGATCAAAGTATCGAAAATATCAAAAAAAAATATTGTGAACAAGAATCACTGCAATGATTAACAAAATCTCCTATTTGTTAAAGTTAGCATCATGTCTAACTATCCACATGCATTTCATGCCTCTTCTCATATTCTTTCTCACATAACAATCACTTTTCATGTGACCTTTTTGACAACAAAAATTACACATAACCAAAGAGTTATCTACATGAACAGGTTTAATAAATCTTACTTGTCTTCTCCTATGGATAAAAAATTCGTTGGAATTAGAATTCAATCTATTCTTTTGAAAACAGACTTGTTTCTTGTGTTTAAGCAACTCATTTAGACCATCCATTCTTCTTTTCAAATCACCTTATTCCTTTTTGAACAAATCACAAAGTTTTGTTTTTCTATCAAGTTCAAAATGTAAAGCAGTCTCACTCTTTTTGAAGTAATCATTTTCAGCTTTCAACTTTTTATTTTGTTGAAAAAGATTTGCATTATCTCGAAGCAAAAAACCAATTTTCTGTTTCAACCCCTTGTTTCTAGCATAGGACTGTTTCAAACTATCATGCAATTTTATAATGAAAGATTCAATATCATCATCAGTTTCTTCATCACTTTCAACTTGAGAGTTATAAGATGTTACCTCATCATCTCCAATGGCCATTAGTGCCATTTGGGCCAACTCTTCTTTTTCTCTTTTTGAATTGCATTCATCCCATGTAATTTTGCAATCTCCTCTTGAACTTCTCTTGTTGAAGATCTTCTTGAAACATTTGATGCGAGGAGTTATATCATTGTCCACTTCCATGTTTTCATTACCCATGAAGGATGGGTTATCCTCCACTTGAGATGCTTTAAAAGCTATGCCTCTCTTATACATTCTTGCATTTTCTTCCTCTTGCACTTTGAATTTCAGCTTTAATTCATAAGAGATTAGGGAATTCACAAGAGATTCAATGGACATAGAATTTAAATCCTTTGCCTCTTCTATAGCATTTATTTTGTTTTCCCATTCTTTTGGCAAGGCATTCAAAATCTTTCTATTTTTCTCACCCAAAGAATATTCTTTTCCAAGCAATTTAAGATCTTGAATAATGTCACAAAATCTAGTACACATCTTATCAACATTTTCAAGAGGATGCATTTTGAAAAATTCATATTGAGAAACAAGCAAAGATTTCTTTTGTTCTTTAATATCTTGGTTACCTTCATGAAATTCACACAATTTATCCCAAATATCTTTAGCTGATTTACAACCTTTAATCCTACTAGATTCATTTACATCTAATGCATTGTACAATATATACATGGCCTTGGCATTCAAAGAAAGGTATCTCTTGTCTTTTTCATTCAATTCTTGTCTAGTCTTTAATCTACTCAAATTAGTGGTAGAGTCAACTATTCTAGCTTCATAAGGACCATCTTCTACCACATACCATAATTCAATATAAACGGATTGTAAGAAAATCATCATTCTTTGTTTCCACATGCTAAAATGAGAACCATTAAATATAGGTGGTCTATCAATAGATTGCCCTTCTAAAAAAGAAACATTTATGGTTGCCATGATCTTTACTCTAAGCGGTTAAGCTTAATCTCTAGGAGACCAAGCTCTGATACCAATTGTAAGACCCGAAGACAACCAATGAGACAGTTGATAAGAAAGCACAAGTGCTTGTGAGTAGAAGAGATAAACAAATTAAAGATCATAAACGTAACAATTAGTAAATAAAAAGGAAAGAGTTGCAAACCAATTAACTACCCAACTCCTCTTGAGCTTGTAGATTAATTGAGACAAGCTACTTCAAGTTGATGAATTATAATCACTCTTGTGTACAAAGGAAGGTTCACCTCCTCCTTGTCCCGAACTCCACTCGGTCAAGCCAGGACGTTTTACTATCCCTCAGGACAACCCTCACAGATCTACACTCATGAAAGATTCACTCACAAATGAAAAGCTTACAATGAACCTCACACCACTAAGACTACAAATCTAGTTTTGGAGACTATTTTCTAGCTAAAATATCTCTTGAGATCTTGTAAACAAAGTGTGCAAAAGTTATCTGAAGTATCTGACCAACCACTATTTATATTGAACCAAGAAAGTGCCTCATTAAAGCATCCAACGGATAGAAAGTAGCTGAATAGTCAACTAGCCGTTGGGGACGTCGGACGTCCGACAGATTAATCACCGTCCGATCCCATCGTCCGAAAATCAGCCAAGTTGTCGTTCGGACGTCCGATGGTATTTTATCGTCCGAGCTTCTGTGTCCGAACGTCGTCCAGAGAGTTATCAAATCTTCGTGGAATTTTTAGGACGTCCGATGAGATTGATGTGCGTCCGAAGCATGCGTCCGATCCTTCAGGACGTCCGATGCTTCCTTACGAGCGTCCGACAGAGTTTCCTTCTTGATGTTCTTCATCCTTTCGGACGTCCGATCCTGACTATTTGAGCGTCCGACAGCTTCAGCATACTTAGTCCCCTTTCAATTGCACTTGTTCATGGAATCAAACAACTTCAAAACTGAAAGTATATCTTGAAAAAATATTAGTATCATCCATTTGTTTTGTAAACATCAAAAGATAGGGATCAAGATCAACATTCTCCCCCTTTTTGATGATGACAAAACAATGGATGGAAGGAAGGAAAAAGATTGAGCATATGAGCATAGACTCCCCCTCACTCATTGCAACTTATAATTTCAGAATAACTCCCCCTAACACATAGCATCCATTTCTCCCCCTTTTTGTCATCATAAGATGAGAGTAATACCCAACAACCATAATCCAACAATAATAACAGAGAATCCAATATTCAAAACAAAACAGAGAAATGATACCAGAATTCAGCAATACCAACATACCAACATATCATAGAGAGATTAGCAAATCATCGTTAGATCAGAATAGTTCTTTTCTCTCCCTTTTTGACACCATACACATTCAGTAGTATTCAAAAATATCAGCGAAAACACAGATCAAAGTATCGAAAATATCAAAAAAAAATATTGTGAACAAGAATCACTGCAATGATTAACAAAATCTCCTATTTGTTAAAGTTAGCATCATGTCTAACTATCCACATGCATTTCATGCCTCTTCTCATATTCTTTCTCACATAACAATCACTTTTCATGTGACCTTTTTGACAACAAAAATTACACATAACCAAAGAGTTATCTACATGAACAGGTTTAATAAATCTTACTTGTCTTCTCCTATGGATAAAAAATTCGTTGGAATTAGAATTCAATCTATTCTTTTGAAAACAGACTTGTTTCTTGTGTTTAAGCAACTCATTTAGACCATCCATTCTTCTTTTCAAATCACCTTATTCCTTTTTGAACAAATCACAAAGTTTTGTTTTTCTATCAAGTTCAAAATGTAAAGCAGTCTCACTCTTTTTGAAGTAATCATTTTCAGCTTTCAACTTTTTATTTTGTTGAAAAAGATTTGCATTATCTCGAAGCAAAAAACCAATTTTCTGTTTCAACCCCTTGTTTCTAGCATAGGACTGTTTCAAACTATCATGCAATTTTATAATGAAAGATTCAATATCATCATCAGTTTCTTCATCACTTTCAACTTGAGAGTTATAAGATGTTACCTCATCATCTCCAATGGCCATTAGTGCCATTTGGGCCAACTCTTCTTTTTCTCTTTTTGAATTGCATTCATCCCATGTAATTTTGCAATCTCCTCTTGAACTTCTCTTGTTGAAGATCTTCTTGAAACATTTGATGCGAGGAGTTATATCATTGTCCACTTCCATGTTTTCATTACCCATGAAGGATGGGTTATCCTCCACTTGAGATGCTTTAAAAGCTATGCCTCTCTTATACATTCTTGCATTTTCTTCCTCTTGCACTTTGAATTTCAGCTTTAATTCATAAGAGATTAGGGAATTCACAAGAGATTCAATGGACATAGAATTTAAATCCTTTGCCTCTTCTATAGCATTTATTTTGTTTTCCCATTCTTTTGGCAAGGCATTCAAAATCTTTCTATTTTTCTCACCCAAAGAATATTCTTTTCCAAGCAATTTAAGATCTTGAATAATGTCACAAAATCTAGTACACATCTTATCAACATTTTCAAGAGGATGCATTTTGAAAAATTCATATTGAGAAACAAGCAAAGATTTCTTTTGTTCTTTAATATCTTGGTTACCTTCATGAAATTCACACAATTTATCCCAAATATCTTTAGCTGATTTACAACCTTTAATCCTACTAGATTCATTTACATCTAATGCATTGTACAATATATACATGGCCTTGGCATTCAAAGAAAGGTATCTCTTGTCTTTTTCATTCAATTCTTGTCTAGTCTTTAATCTACTCAAATTAGTGGTAGAGTCAACTATTCTAGCTTCATAAGGACCATCTTCTACCACATACCATAATTCAATATAAACGGATTGTAAGAAAATCATCATTCTTTGTTTCCACATGCTAAAATGAGAACCATTAAATATAGGTGGTCTATCAATAGATTGCCCTTCTAAAAAAGAAACATTTATGGTTGCCATGATCTTTACTCTAAGCGGTTAAGCTTAATCTCTAGGAGACCAAGCTCTGATACCAATTGTAAGACCCGAAGACAACCAATGAGACAGTTGATAAGAAAGCACAAGTGCTTGTGAGTAGAAGAGATAAACAAATTAAAGATCATAAACGTAACAATTAGTAAATAAAAAGGAAAGAGTTGCAAACCAATTAACTACCCAACTCCTCTTGAGCTTGTAGATTAATTGAGACAAGCTACTTCAAGTTGATGAATTATAATCACTCTTGTGTACAAAGGAAGGTTCACCTCCTCCTTGTCCCGAACTCCACTCGGTCAAGCCAGGACGTTTTACTATCCCTCAGGACAACCCTCACAGATCTACACTCATGAAAGATTCACTCACAAATGAAAAGCTTACAATGAACCTCACACCACTAAGACTACAAATCTAGTTTTGGAGACTATTTTCTAGCTAAAATATCTCTTGAGATCTTGTAAACAAAGTGTGCAAAAGTTATCTGAAGTATCTGACCAACCACTATTTATATTGAACCAAGAAAGTGCCTCATTAAAGCATCCAACGGATAGAAAGTAGCTGAATAGTCAACTAGCCGTTGGGGACGTCGGACGTCCGACAGATTAATCACCGTCCGATCCCATCGTCCGAAAATCAGCCAAGTTGTCGTTCGGACGTCCGATGGTATTTTATCGTCCGAGCTTCTGTGTCCGAACGTCGTCCAGAGAGTTATCAAATCTTCGTGGAATTTTTAGGACGTCCGATGAGATTGATGTGCGTCCGAAGCATGCGTCCGATCCTTCAGGACGTCCGATGCTTCCTTACGAGCGTCCGACAGAGTTTCCTTCTTGATGTTCTTCATCCTTTCGGACGTCCGATCCTGACTATTTGAGCGTCCGACAGCTTCAGCATACTTAGTCCCCTTTCAATTGCACTTGTTCATGGAATCAAACAACTTCAAAACTGAAAGTATATCTTGAAAAAATATTAGTATCATCCATTTGTTTTGTAAACATCAAAAGATAGGGATCAAGATCAACATTCTCCCCCTTTTTGATGATGACAAAACAATGGATGGAAGGAAGGAAAAAGATTGAGCATATGAGCATAGACTCCCCCTCACTCATTGCAACTTATAATTTCAGAATAACTCCCCCTAACACATAGCATCCATTTCTCCCCCTTTTTGTCATCATAAGATGAGAGTAATACCCAACAACCATAATCCAACAATAATAACAGAGAATCCAATATTCAAAACAAAACAGAGAAATGATACCAGAATTCAGCAATACCAACATACCAACATATCATAGAGAGATTAGCAAATCATCGTTAGATCAGAATAGTTCTTTTCTCTCCCTTTTTGACACCATACACATTCAGTAGTATTCAAAAATATCAGCGAAAACACAGATCAAAGTATCGAAAATATCAAAAAAAAATATTGTGAACAAGAATCACTGCAATGATTAACAAAATCTCCTATTTGTTAAAGTTAGCATCATGTCTAACTATCCACATGCATTTCATGCCTCTTCTCATATTCTTTCTCACATAACAATCACTTTTCATGTGACCTTTTTGACAACAAAAATTACACATAACCAAAGAGTTATCTACATGAACAGGTTTAATAAATCTTACTTGTCTTCTCCTATGGATAAAAAATTCGTTGGAATTAGAATTCAATCTATTCTTTTGAAAACAGACTTGTTTCTTGTGTTTAAGCAACTCATTTAGACCATCCATTCTTCTTTTCAAATCACCTTATTCCTTTTTGAACAAATCACAAAGTTTTGTTTTTCTATCAAGTTCAAAATGTAAAGCAGTCTCACTCTTTTTGAAGTAATCATTTTCAGCTTTCAACTTTTTATTTTGTTGAAAAAGATTTGCATTATCTCGAAGCAAAAAACCAATTTTCTGTTTCAACCCCTTGTTTCTAGCATAGGACTGTTTCAAACTATCATGCAATTTTATAATGAAAGATTCAATATCATCATCAGTTTCTTCATCACTTTCAACTTGAGAGTTATAAGATGTTACCTCATCATCTCCAATGGCCATTAGTGCCATTTGGGCCAACTCTTCTTTTTCTCTTTTTGAATTGCATTCATCCCATGTAATTTTGCAATCTCCTCTTGAACTTCTCTTGTTGAAGATCTTCTTGAAACATTTGATGCGAGGAGTTATATCATTGTCCACTTCCATGTTTTCATTACCCATGAAGGATGGGTTATCCTCCACTTGAGATGCTTTAAAAGCTATGCCTCTCTTATACATTCTTGCATTTTCTTCCTCTTGCACTTTGAATTTCAGCTTTAATTCATAAGAGATTAGGGAATTCACAAGAGATTCAATGGACATAGAATTTAAATCCTTTGCCTCTTCTATAGCATTTATTTTGTTTTCCCATTCTTTTGGCAAGGCATTCAAAATCTTTCTATTTTTCTCACCCAAAGAATATTCTTTTCCAAGCAATTTAAGATCTTGAATAATGTCACAAAATCTAGTACACATCTTATCAACATTTTCAAGAGGATGCATTTTGAAAAATTCATATTGAGAAACAAGCAAAGATTTCTTTTGTTCTTTAATATCTTGGTTACCTTCATGAAATTCACACAATTTATCCCAAATATCTTTAGCTGATTTACAACCTTTAATCCTACTAGATTCATTTACATCTAATGCATTGTACAATATATACATGGCCTTGGCATTCAAAGAAAGGTATCTCTTGTCTTTTTCATTCAATTCTTGTCTAGTCTTTAATCTACTCAAATTAGTGGTAGAGTCAACTATTCTAGCTTCATAAGGACCATCTTCTACCACATACCATAATTCAATATAAACGGATTGTAAGAAAATCATCATTCTTTGTTTCCACATGCTAAAATGAGAACCATTAAATATAGGTGGTCTATCAATAGATTGCCCTTCTAAAAAAGAAACATTTATGGTTGCCATGATCTTTACTCTAAGCGGTTAAGCTTAATCTCTAGGAGACCAAGCTCTGATACCAATTGTAAGACCCGAAGACAACCAATGAGACAGTTGATAAGAAAGCACAAGTGCTTGTGAGTAGAAGAGATAAACAAATTAAAGATCATAAACGTAACAATTAGTAAATAAAAAGGAAAGAGTTGCAAACCAATTAACTACCCAACTCCTCTTGAGCTTGTAGATTAATTGAGACAAGCTACTTCAAGTTGATGAATTATAATCACTCTTGTGTACAAAGGAAGGTTCACCTCCTCCTTGTCCCGAACTCCACTCGGTCAAGCCAGGACGTTTTACTATCCCTCAGGACAACCCTCACAGAGCTACACTCATGAAAGATTCACTCACAAATGAAAAGCTTACAATGAACCTCACACCACTAAGACTACAAATCTAGTTTTGGAGACTATTTTCTAGCTAAAATATCTCTTGAGATCTTGTAAACAAAGTGTGCAAAAGTTATCTGAAGTATCTGACCAACCACTATTTATATTGAACCAAGAAAGTGCCTCATTAAAGCATCCAACGGATAGAAAGTAGCTGAATAGTCAACTAGCCGTTGGGGACGTCGGACGTCCGACAGATTAATCACCGTCCGATCCCATCGTCCGAAAATCAGCCAAGTTGTCGTTCGGACGTCCGATGGTATTTTATCGTCCGAGCTTCTGTGTCCGAACGTCGTCCAGAGAGTTATCAAATCTTCGTGGAATTTTTAGGACGTCCGATGAGATTGATGTGCGTCCGAAGCATGCGTCCGATCCTTCAGGACGTCCGATGCTTCCTTACGAGCGTCCGACAGAGTTTCCTTCTTGATGTTCTTCATCCTTTCGGACGTCCGATCCTGACTATTTGAGCGTCCGACAGCTTCAGCATACTTAGTCCCCTTTCAATTGCACTTGTTCATGGAATCAAACAACTTCAAAACTGAAAGTATATCTTGAAAAAATATTAGTATCATCCATTTGTTTTGTAAACATCAAAAGATAGGGATCAAGATCAACATTCTCCCCCTTTTTGATGATGACAAAACAATGGATGGAAGGAAGGAAAAAGATTGAGCATATGAGCATAGACTCCCCCTCACTCATTGCAACTTATAATTTCAGAATAACTCCCCCTAACACATAGCATCCATTTCTCCCCCTTTTTGTCATCATAAGATGAGAGTAATACCCAACAACCATAATCCAACAATAATAACAGAGAATCCAATATTCAAAACAAAACAGAGAAATGATACCAGAATTCAGCAATACCAACATACCAACATATCATAGAGAGATTAGCAAATCATCGTTAGATCAGAATAGTTCTTTTCTCTCCCTTTTTGACACCATACACATTCAGTAGTATTCAAAAATATCAGCGAAAACACAGATCAAAGTATCGAAAATATCAAAAAAAAATATTGTGAACAAGAATCACTGCAATGATTAACAAAATCTCCTATTTGTTAAAGTTAGCATCATGTCTAACTATCCACATGCATTTCATGCCTCTTCTCATATTCTTTCTCACATAACAATCACTTTTCATGTGACCTTTTTGACAACAAAAATTACACATAACCAAAGAGTTATCTACATGAACAGGTTTAATAAATCTTACTTGTCTTCTCCTATGGATAAAAAATTCGTTGGAATTAGAATTCAATCTATTCTTTTGAAAACAGACTTGTTTCTTGTGTTTAAGCAACTCATTTAGACCATCCATTCTTCTTTTCAAATCACCTTATTCCTTTTTGAACAAATCACAAAGTTTTGTTTTTCTATCAAGTTCAAAATGTAAAGCAGTCTCACTCTTTTTGAAGTAATCATTTTCAGCTTTCAACTTTTTATTTTGTTGAAAAAGATTTGCATTATCTCGAAGCAAAAAACCAATTTTCTGTTTTAACCCCTTGTTTCTAGCATAGGACTGTTTCAAACTATCATGCAATTTTATAATGAAAGATTCAATATCATCATCAGTTTCTTCATCACTTTCAACTTGAGAGTTATAAGATGTTACCTCATCATCTCCAATGGCCATTAGTGCCATTTGGGCCAACTCTTCTTTTTCTCTTTTTGAATTGCATTCATCCCATGTAATTTTGCAATCTCCTCTTGAACTTCTCTTGTTGAAGATCTTCTTGAAACATTTGATGCGAGGAGTTATATCATTGTCCACTTCCATGTTTTCATTACCCATGAAGGATGGGTTATCCTCCACTTGAGATGCTTTAAAAGCTATGCCTCTCTTATACATTCTTGCATTTTCTTCCTCTTGCACTTTGAATTTCAGCTTTAATTCATAAGAGATTAGGGAATTCACAAGAGATTCAATGGACATAGAATTTAAATCCTTTGCCTCTTCTATAGCATTTATTTTGTTTTCCCATTCTTTTGGCAAGGCATTCAAAATCTTTCTATTTTTCTCACCCAAAGAATATTCTTTTCCAAGCAATTTAAGATCTTGAATAATGTCACAAAATCTAGTACACATCTTATCAACATTTTCAAGAGGATGCATTTTGAAAAATTCATATTGAGAAACAAGCAAAGATTTCTTTTGTTCTTTAATATCTTGGTTACCTTCATGAAATTCACACAATTTATCCCAAATATCTTTAGCTGATTTACAACCTTTAATCCTACTAGATTCATTTACATCTAATGCATTGTACAATATATACATGGCCTTGGCATTCAAAGAAAGGTATCTCTTGTCTTTTTCATTCAATTCTTGTCTAGTCTTTAATCTACTCAAATTAGTGGTAGAGTCAACTATTCTAGCTTCATAAGGACCATCTTCTACCACATACCATAATTCAATATAAACGGATTGTAAGAAAATCATCATTCTTTGTTTCCACATGCTAAAATGAGAACCATTAAACATAGGTGGTCTATCAATAGATTGCCCTTCTAAAAAAGAAACATTTATGGTTGCCATGATCTTTACTCTAAGCGGTTAAGCTTAATCTCTAGGAGACCAAGCTCTGATACCAATTGTAAGACCCGAAGACAACCAATGAGACAGTTGATAAGAAAGCACAAGTGCTTGTGAGTAGAAGAGATAAACAAATTAAAGATCATAAACGTAACAATTAGTAAATAAAAAGGAAAGAGTTGCAAACCAATTAACTACCCAACTCCTCTTGAGCTTGTAGATTAATTGAGACAAGCTACTTCAAGTTGATGAATTATAATCACTCTTGTGTACAAAGGAAGGTTCACCTCCTCCTTGTCCCGAACTCCACTCGGTCAAGCCAGGACGTTTTACTATCCCTCAGGACAACCCTCACAGAGCTACACTCATGAAAGATTCACTCACAAATGAAAAGCTTACAATGAACCTCACACCACTAAGACTACAAATCTAGTTTTGGAGACTATTTTCTAGCTAAAATATCTCTTGAGATCTTGTAAACAAAGTGTGCAAAAGTTATCTGAAGTATCTGACCAACCACTATTTATATTGAACCAAGAAAGTGCCTCATTAAAGCATCCAACGGATAGAAAGTAGCTGAATAGTCAACTAGCCGTTGGGGACGTCGGACGTCCGACAGATTAATCACCGTCCGATCCCATCGTCCGAAAATCAGCCAAGTTGTCGTTCGGACGTCCGATGGTATTTTATCGTCCGAGCTTCTGTGTCCGAACGTCGTCCAGAGAGTTATCAAATCTTCGTGGAATTTTTAGGACGTCCGATGAGATTGATGTGCGTCCGAAGCATGCGTCCGATCCTTCAGGACGTCCGATGCTTCAGGACGTCCGATGCTTCCTTACGAGCGTCCGACAGAGTTTCCTTCTTGATGTTCTTCATCCTTTCGGACGTCCGATCCTGACTATTTGAGCGTCCGACAGCTTCAGCATACTTAGTCCCCTTTCAATTGCACTTGTTCATGGAATCAAACAACTTCAAAACTGAAAGTATATCTTGAAGAAATATTAGTATCATCCATTTGTTTTGTAAACATCAAAAGATAGGGATCAAGATCAACATTCTCCCCCTTTTTGATGATGACAAAACAATGGATGGAAGGAAGGAAAAAGATTGAGCATATGAGCATAGACTCCCCCTCACTCATTGCAACTTATAATTTCAGAATAACTCCCCCTAACACATAGCATCCATTTCTCCCCCTTTTTGTCATCATAAGATGAGAGTAATACCCAACAACCATAATCCAACAATAATAACAGAGAATCCAATATTCAAAACAAAACAGAGAAATGATACCAGAATTCAGCAATACCAACATACCAACATATCATAGAGAGATTAGCAAATCATCGTTAGATCAGAATAGTTCTTTTCTCTCCCTTTTTGACACCATACACATTCAGTAGTATTCAAAAATATCAGCGAAAACACAGATCAAAGTATCGAAAATATCAAAAAAAAATATTGTGAACAAGAATCACTGCAATGATTAACAAAATCTCCTATTTGTTAAAGTTAGCATCATGTCTAACTATCCACATGCATTTCATGCCTCTTCTCATATTCTTTCTCACATAACAATCACTTTTCATGTGACCTTTTTGACAACAAAAATTACACATAACCAAAGAGTTATCTACATGAACAGGTTTAATAAATCTTACTTGTCTTCTCCTATGGATAGAAAATTCGTTGGAATTAGAATTCAACCTATTCTTTTGAAAACAGACTTGTTTCTTGTGTTTAAGCAACTCATTTAGACCATCCATTCTTCTTTTCAAATCACCTTGTTCCTTTTTGAACAAATCACAAAGTTTTGTTTTTCTATCAAGTTCAAAATGTAAAGCAGTCTCACTCTTTTTGAAGTAATCATTTTCAGCTTTCAACTTTTTATTTTGTTGAAAAAGATTTGCATTATCTCGAAGCAAAAAACCAATTTTCTGTTTTAACCCCTTGTTTCTAGCATAGGACTGTTTCAAACTATCATGCAATTTTATAATGAAAGATTCAATATCATCATCAGTTTCTTCATCACTTTCAACTTGAGAGTTATAAGATGTTACCTCATCATCTCCAATGGCCATTAGTGCCATTTGGGCCAACTCTTCTTTTTCTCTTTTTGAATTGCATTCATCCCATGTAATTTTGCAATCTCCTCTTGAACTTCTCTTGTTGAAGATCTTCTTGAAACATTTGATGCGAGGAGTTATATCATTGTCCACTTCCATGTTTTCATTACCCATGAAGGATGGGTTATCCTCCACTTGAGATGCTTTAAAAGCTATGCCTCTCTTATACATTCTTGCATTTTCTTCCTCTTGCACTTTGAATTTCAGCTTTAATTCATAAGAGATTAGGGAATTCACAAGAGATTCAATGGACATAGAATTTAAATCCTTTGCCTCTTCTATAGCATTTATTTTGTTTTCCCATTCTTTTGGCAAGGCATTCAAAATCTTTCTATTTTTCTCACCCAAAGAATATTCTTTTCCAAGCAATTTAAGATCTTGAATAATGTCACAAAATCTAGTACACATCTTATCAACATTTTCAAGAGGATGCATTTTGAAAAATTCATATTGAGAAACAAGCAAAGATTTCTTTTGTTCTTTAATATCTTGGTTACCTTCATGAAATTCACACAATTTATCCCAAATATCTTTAGCTGATTTACAACCTTTAATCCTACTAGATTCATTTACATCTAATGCATTGTACAATATATACATGGCCTTGGCATTCAAAGAAAGGTATCTCTTGTCTTTTTCATTCAATTCTTGTCTAGTCTTTAATCTACTCAAATTAGTGGTAGAGTCAACTATTCTAGCTTCATAAGGACCATCTTCTACCACATACCATAATTCAATATAAACGGATTGTAAGAAAATCATCATTCTTTGTTTCCACATGCTAAAATGAGAACCATTAAACATAGGTGGTCTATCAATAGATTGCCCTTCTAAAAAAGAAACATTTATGGTTGCCATGATCTTTACTCTAAGCGGTTAAGCTTAATCTCTAGGAGACCAAGCTCTGATACCAATTGTAAGACCCGAAGACAACCAATGAGACAGTTGATAAGAAAGCACAAGTGCTTGTGAGTAGAAGAGATAAACAAATTAAAGATCATAAACGTAACAATTAGTAAATAAAAAGGAAAGAGTTGCAAACCAATTAACTACCCAACTCCTCTTGAGCTTGTAGATTAATTGAGACAAGCTACTTCAAGTTGATGAATTATAATCACTCTTGTGTACAAAGGAAGGTTCACCTCCTCCTTGTCCCGAACTCCACTCGGTCAAGCCAGGACGTTTTACTATCCCTCAGGACAACCCTCACAGAGCTACACTCATGAAAGATTCACTCACAAATGAAAAGCTTACAATGAACCTCACACCACTAAGACTACAAATCTAGTTTTGGAGACTATTTTCTAGCTAAAATATCTCTTGAGATCTTGTAAACAAAGTGTGCAAAAGTTATCTGAAGTATCTGACCAACCACTATTTATATTGAACCAAGAAAGTGCCTCATTAAAGCATCCAACGGATAGAAAGTAGCTGAATAGTCAACTAGCCGTTGGGGACGTCGGACGTCCGACAGATTAATCACCGTCCGATCCCATCGTCCGAAAATCAGCCAAGTTGTCGTTCGGACGTCCGATGGTATTTTATCGTCCGAGCTTCTGTGTCCGAACGTCGTCCAGAGAGTTATCAAATCTTCGTGGAATTTTTAGGACGTCCGATGAGATTGATGTGCGTCCGAAGCATGCGTCCGATCCTTCAGGACGTCCGATGCTTCCTTACGAGCGTCCGACAGAGTTTCCTTCTTGATGTTCTTCATCCTTTCGGACGTCCGATCCTGACTATTTGAGCGTCCGACAGCTTCAGCATACTTAGTCCCCTTTCAATTGCACTTGTTCATGGAATCAAACAACTTCAAAACTGAAAGTATATCTTGAAGAAATATTAGTATCATCCATTTGTTTTGTAAACATCAAAAGATAGGGATCAAGATCAACATTCTCCCCCTTTTTGATGATGACAAAACAATGGATGGAAGGAAGGAAAAAGATTGAGCATATGAGCATAGACTCCCCCTCACTCATTGCAACTTATAATTTCAGAATAACTCCCCCTAACACATAGCATCCATTTCTCCCCCTTTTTGTCATCATAAGATGAGAGTAATACCCAACAACCATAATCCAACAATAATAACAGAGAATCCAATATTCAAAACAAAACAGAGAAATGATACCAGAATTCAGCAATACCAACATACCAACATATCATAGAGAGATTAGCAAATCATCGTTAGATCAGAATAGTTCTTTTCTCTCCCTTTTTGACACCATACACATTCAGTAGTATTCAAAAATATCAGCGAAAACACAGATCAAAGTATCGAAAATATCAAAAAAAAATATTGTGAACAAGAATCACTGCAATGATTAACAAAATCTCCTATTTGTTAAAGTTAGCATCATGTCTAACTATCCACATGCATTTCATGCCTCTTCTCATATTCTTTCTCACATAACAATCACTTTTCATGTGACCTTTTTGACAACAAAAATTACACATAACCAAAGAGTTATCTACATGAACAGGTTTAATAAATCTTACTTGTCTTCTCCTATGGATAGAAAATTCGTTGGAATTAGAATTCAACCTATTCTTTTGAAAACAGACTTGTTTCTTGTGTTTAAGCAACTCATTTAGACCATCCATTCTTCTTTTCAAATCACCTTGTTCCTTTTTGAACAAATCACAAAGTTTTGTTTTTCTATCAAGTTCAAAATGTAAAGCAGTCTCACTCTTTTTGAAGTAATCATTTTCAGCTTTCAACTTTTTATTTTGTTGAAAAAGATTTGCATTATCTCGAAGCAAAAAACCAATTTTCTGTTTTAACCCCTTGTTTCTAGCATAGGACTGTTTCAAACTATCATGCAATTTTATAATGAAAGATTCAATATCATCATCAGTTTCTTCATCACTTTCAACTTGAGAGTTATAAGATGTTACCTCATCATCTCCAATGGCCATTAGTGCCATTTGGGCCAACTCTTCTTTTTCTCTTTTTGAATTGCATTCATCCCATGTAATTTTGCAATCTCCTCTTGAACTTCTCTTGTTGAAGATCTTCTTGAAACATTTGATGCGAGGAGTTATATCATTGTCCACTTCCATGTTTTCATTACCCATGAAGGATGGGTTATCCCCCACTTGAGATGCTTTAAAAGCTATGCCTCTCTTATACATTCTTGCATTTTCTTCCTCTTGCACTTTGAATTTCAGCTTTAATTCATAAGAGATTAGGGAATTCACAAGAGATTCAATGGACATAGAATTTAAATCCTTTGCCTCTTCTATAGCATTTATTTTGTTTTCCCATTCTTTTGGCAAGGCATTCAAAATCTTTCTATTTTTCTCACCCAAAGAATATTCTTTTCCAAGCAATTTAAGATCTTGAATAATGTCACAAAATCTAGTACACATCTTATCAACATTTTCAAGAGGATGCATTTTGAAAAATTCATATTGAGAAACAAGCAAAGATTTCTTTTGTTCTTTAATATCTTGGTTACCTTCATGAAATTCACACAATTTATCCCAAATATCTTTAGCTGATTTACAACCTTTAATCCTACTAGATTCATTTACATCTAATGCATTGTACAATATATACATGGCCTTGGCATTCAAAGAAAGGTATCTCTTGTCTTTTTCATTCAATTCTTGTCTAGTCTTTAATCTACTCAAATTAGTGGTAGAGTCAACTATTCTAGCTTCATAAGGACCATCTTCTACCACATACCATAATTCAATATAAACGGATTGTAAGAAAATCATCATTCTTTGTTTCCACATGCTAAAATGAGAACCATTAAACATAGGTGGTCTATCAATAGATTGCCCTTCTAAAAAAGAAACATTTATGGTTGCCATGATCTTTACTCTAAGCGGTTAAGCTTAATCTCTAGGAGACCAAGCTCTGATACCAATTGTAAGACCCGAAGACAACCAATGAGACAGTTGATAAGAAAGCACAAGTGCTTGTGAGTAGAAGAGATAAACAAATTAAAGATCATAAACGTAACAATTAGTAAATAAAAAGGAAAGAGTTGCAAACCAATTAACTACCCAACTCCTCTTGAGCTTGTAGATTAATTGAGACAAGCTACTTCAAGTTGATGAATTATAATCACTCTTGTGTACAAAGGAAGGTTCACCTCCTCCTTGTCCCGAACTCCACTCGGTCAAGCCAGGACGTTTTACTATCCCTCAGGACAACCCTCACAGAGCTACACTCATGAAAGATTCACTCACAAATGAAAAGCTTACAATGAACCTCACACCACTAAGACTACAAATCTAGTTTTGGAGACTATTTTCTAGCTAAAATATCTCTTGAGATCTTGTAAACAAAGTGTGCAAAAGTTATCTGAAGTATCTGACCAACCACTATTTATATTGAACCAAGAAAGTGCCTCATTAAAGCATCCAACGGATAGAAAGTAGCTGAATAGTCAACTAGCCGTTGGGGACGTCGGACGTCCGACAGATTAATCACCGTCCGATCCCATCGTCCGAAAATCAGCCAAGTTGTCGTTCGGACGTCCGATGGTATTTTATCGTCCGAGCTTCTGTGTCCGAACGTCGTCCAGAGAGTTATCAAATCTTCGTGGAATTTTTAGGACGTCCGATGAGATTGATGTGCGTCCGAAGCATGCGTCCGATCCTTCAGGACGTCCGATGCTTCAGGACGTCCGATGCTTCCTTACGAGCGTCCGACAGAGTTTCCTTCTTGATGTTCTTCATCCTTTCGGACGTCCGATCCTGACTATTTGAGCGTCCGACAGCTTCAGCATACTTAGTCCCCTTTCAATTGCACTTGTTCATGGAATCAAACAACTTCAAAACTGAAAGTATATCTTGAAGAAATATTAGTATCATCCATTTGTTTTGTAAACATCAAAAGATAGGGATCAAGATCAACATTCTCCCCCTTTTTGATGATGACAAAACAATGGATGGAAGGAAGGAAAAAGATTGAGCATATGAGCATAGACTCCCCCTCACTCATTGCAACTTATAATTTCAGAATAACTCCCCCTAACACATAGCATCCATTTCTCCCCCTTTTTGTCATCATAAGATGAGAGTAATACCCAACAACCATAATCCAACAATAATAACAGAGAATCCAATATTCAAAACAAAACAGAGAAATGATACCAGAATTCAGCAATACCAACATACCAACATATCATAGAGAGATTAGCAAATCATCGTTAGATCAGAATAGTTCTTTTCTCTCCCTTTTTGACACCATACACATTCAGTAGTATTCAAAAATATCAGCGAAAACACAGATCAAAGTATCGAAAATATCAAAAAAAAATATTGTGAACAAGAATCACTGCAATGATTAACAAAATCTCCTATTTGTTAAAGTTAGCATCATGTCTAACTATCCACATGCATTTCATGCCTCTTCTCATATTCTTTCTCACATAACAATCACTTTTCATGTGACCTTTTTGACAACAAAAATTACACATAACCAAAGAGTTATCTACATGAACAGGTTTAATAAATCTTACTTGTCTTCTCCTATGGATAGAAAATTCGTTGGAATTAGAATTCAACCTATTCTTTTGAAAACAGACTTGTTTCTTGTGTTTAAGCAACTCATTTAGACCATCCATTCTTCTTTTCAAATCACCTTGTTCCTTTTTGAACAAATCACAAAGTTTTGTTTTTCTATCAAGTTCAAAATGTAAAGCAGTCTCACTCTTTTTGAAGTAATCATTTTCAGCTTTCAACTTTTTATTTTGTTGAAAAAGATTTGCATTATCTCGAAGCAAAAAACCAATTTTCTGTTTTAACCCCTTGTTTCTAGCATAGGACTGTTTCAAACTATCATGCAATTTTATAATGAAAGATTCAATATCATCATCAGTTTCTTCATCACTTTCAACTTGAGAGTTATAAGATGTTACCTCATCATCTCCAATGGCCATTAGTGCCATTTGGGCCAACTCTTCTTTTTCTCTTTTTGAATTGCATTCATCCCATGTAATTTTGCAATCTCCTCTTGAACTTCTCTTGTTGAAGATCTTCTTGAAACATTTGATGCGAGGAGTTATATCATTGTCCACTTCCATGTTTTCATTACCCATGAAGGATGGGTTATCCCCCACTTGAGATGCTTTAAAAGCTATGCCTCTCTTATACATTCTTGCATTTTCTTCCTCTTGCACTTTGAATTTCAGCTTTAATTCATAAGAGATTAGGGAATTCACAAGAGATTCAATGGACATAGAATTTAAATCCTTTGCCTCTTCTATAGCATTTATTTTGTTTTCCCATTCTTTTGGCAAGGCATTCAAAATCTTTCTATTTTTCTCACCCAAAGAATATTCTTTTCCAAGCAATTTAAGATCTTGAATAATGTCACAAAATCTAGTACACATCTTATCAACATTTTCAAGAGGATGCATTTTGAAAAATTCATATTGAGAAACAAGCAAAGATTTCTTTTGTTCTTTAATATCTTGGTTACCTTCATGAAATTCACACAATTTATCCCAAATATCTTTAGCTGATTTACAACCTTTAATCCTACTAGATTCATTTACATCTAATGCATTGTACAATATATACATGGCCTTGGCATTCAAAGAAAGGTATCTCTTGTCTTTTTCATTCAATTCTTGTCTAGTCTTTAATCTACTCAAATTAGTGGTAGAGTCAACTATTCTAGCTTCATAAGGACCATCTTCTACCACATACCATAATTCAATATAAACGGATTGTAAGAAAATCATCATTCTTTGTTTCCACATGCTAAAATGAGAACCATTAAACATAGGTGGTCTATCAATAGATTGCCCTTCTAAAAAAGAAACATTTATGGTTGCCATGATCTTTACTCTAAGCGGTTAAGCTTAATCTCTAGGAGACCAAGCTCTGATACCAATTGTAAGACCCGAAGACAACCAATGAGACAGTTGATAAGAAAGCACAAGTGCTTGTGAGTAGAAGAGATAAACAAATTAAAGATCATAAACGTAACAATTAGTAAATAAAAAGGAAAGAGTTGCAAACCAATTAACTACCCAACTCCTCTTGAGCTTGTAGATTAATTGAGACAAGCTACTTCAAGTTGATGAATTATAATCACTCTTGTGTACAAAGGAAGGTTCACCTCCTCCTTGTCCCGAACTCCACTCGGTCAAGCCAGGACGTTTTACTATCCCTCAGGACAACCCTCACAGAGCTACACTCATGAAAGATTCACTCACAAATGAAAAGCTTACAATGAACCTCACACCACTAAGACTACAAATCTAGTTTTGGAGACTATTTTCTAGCTAAAATATCTCTTGAGATCTTGTAAACAAAGTGTGCAAAAGTTATCTGAAGTATCTGACCAACCACTATTTATATTGAACCAAGAAAGTGCCTCATTAAAGCATCCAACGGATAGAAAGTAGCTGAATAGTCAACTAGCCGTTGGGGACGTCGGACGTCCGACAGATTAATCACCGTCCGATCCCATCGTCCGAAAATCAGCCAAGTTGTCGTTCGGACGTCCGATGGTATTTTATCGTCCGAGCTTCTGTGTCCGAACGTCGTCCAGAGAGTTATCAAATCTTCGTGGAATTTTTAGGACGTCCGATGAGATTGATGTGCGTCCGAAGCATGCGTCCGATCCTTCAGGACGTCCGATGCTTCAGGACGTCCGATGCTTCCTTACGAGCGTCCGACAGAGTTTCCTTCTTGATGTTCTTCATCCTTTCGGACGTCCGATCCTGACTATTTGAGCGTCCGACAGCTTCAGCATACTTAGTCCCCTTTCAATTGCACTTGTTCATGGAATCAAACAACTTCAAAACTGAAAGTATATCTTGAAGAAATATTAGTATCATCCATTTGTTTTGTAAACATCAAAAGATAGGGATCAAGATCAACATTCTCCCCCTTTTTGATGATGACAAAACAATGGATGGAAGGAAGGAAAAAGATTGAGCATATGAGCATAGACTCCCCCTCACTCATTGCAACTTATAATTTCAGAATAACTCCCCCTAACACATAGCATCCATTTCTCCCCCTTTTTGTCATCATAAGATGAGAGTAATACCCAACAACCATAATCCAACAATAATAACAGAGAATCCAATATTCAAAACAAAACAGAGAAATGATACCAGAATTCAGCAATACCAACATACCAACATATCATAGAGAGATTAGCAAATCATCGTTAGATCAGAATAGTTCTTTTCTCTCCCTTTTTGACACCATACACATTCAGTAGTATTCAAAAATATCAGCGAAAACACAGATCAAAGTATCGAAAATATCAAAAAAAAATATTGTGAACAAGAATCACTGCAATGATTAACAAAATCTCCTATTTGTTAAAGTTAGCATCATGTCTAACTATCCACATGCATTTCATGCCTCTTCTCATATTCTTTCTCACATAACAATCACTTTTCATGTGACCTTTTTGACAACAAAAATTACACATAACCAAAGAGTTATCTACATGAACAGGTTTAATAAATCTTACTTGTCTTCTCCTATGGATAGAAAATTCGTTGGAATTAGAATTCAACCTATTCTTTTGAAAACAGACTTGTTTCTTGTGTTTAAGCAACTCATTTAGACCATCCATTCTTCTTTTCAAATCACCTTGTTCCTTTTTGAACAAATCACAAAGTTTTGTTTTTCTATCAAGTTCAAAATGTAAAGCAGTCTCACTCTTTTTGAAGTAATCATTTTCAGCTTTCAACTTTTTATTTTGTTGAAAAAGATTTGCATTATCTCGAAGCAAAAAACCAATTTTCTGTTTTAACCCCTTGTTTCTAGCATAGGACTGTTTCAAACTATCATGCAATTTTATAATGAAAGATTCAATATCATCATCAGTTTCTTCATCACTTTCAACTTGAGAGTTATAAGATGTTACCTCATCATCTCCAATGGCCATTAGTGCCATTTGGGCCAACTCTTCTTTTTCTCTTTTTGAATTGCATTCATCCCATGTAATTTTGCAATCTCCTCTTGAACTTCTCTTGTTGAAGATCTTCTTGAAACATTTGATGCGAGGAGTTATATCATTGTCCACTTCCATGTTTTCATTACCCATGAAGGATGGGTTATCCCCCACTTGAGATGCTTTAAAAGCTATGCCTCTCTTATACATTCTTGCATTTTCTTCCTCTTGCACTTTGAATTTCAGCTTTAATTCATAAGAGATTAGGGAATTCACAAGAGATTCAATGGACATAGAATTTAAATCCTTTGCCTCTTCTATAGCATTTATTTTGTTTTCCCATTCTTTTGGCAAGGCATTCAAAATCTTTCTATTTTTCTCACCCAAAGAATATTCTTTTCCAAGCAATTTAAGATCTTGAATAATGTCACAAAATCTAGTACACATCTTATCAACATTTTCAAGAGGATGCATTTTGAAAAATTCATATTGAGAAACAAGCAAAGATTTCTTTTGTTCTTTAATATCTTGGTTACCTTCATGAAATTCACACAATTTATCCCAAATATCTTTAGCTGATTTACAACCTTTAATCCTACTAGATTCATTTACATCTAATGCATTGTACAATATATACATGGCCTTGGCATTCAAAGAAAGGTATCTCTTGTCTTTTTCATTCAATTCTTGTCTAGTCTTTAATCTACTCAAATTAGTGGTAGAGTCAACTATTCTAGCTTCATAAGGACCATCTTCTACCACATACCATAATTCAATATAAACGGATTGTAAGAAAATCATCATTCTTTGTTTCCACATGCTAAAATGAGAACCATTAAACATAGGTGGTCTATCAATAGATTGCCCTTCTAAAAAAGAAACATTTATGGTTGCCATGATCTTTACTCTAAGCGGTTAAGCTTAATCTCTAGGAGACCAAGCTCTGATACCAATTGTAAGACCCGAAGACAACCAATGAGACAGTTGATAAGAAAGCACAAGTGCTTGTGAGTAGAAGAGATAAACAAATTAAAGATCATAAACGTAACAATTAGTAAATAAAAAGGAAAGAGTTGCAAACCAATTAACTACCCAACTCCTCTTGAGCTTGTAGATTAATTGAGACAAGCTACTTCAAGTTGATGAATTATAATCACTCTTGTGTACAAAGGAAGGTTCACCTCCTCCTTGTCCCGAACTCCACTCGGTCAAGCCAGGACGTTTTACTATCCCTCAGGACAACCCTCACAGAGCTACACTCATGAAAGATTCACTCACAAATGAAAAGCTTACAATGAACCTCACACCACTAAGACTACAAATCTAGTTTTGGAGACTATTTTCTAGCTAAAATATCTCTTGAGATCTTGTAAACAAAGTGTGCAAAAGTTATCTGAAGTATCTGACCAACCACTATTTATATTGAACCAAGAAAGTGCCTCATTAAAGCATCCAACGGATAGAAAGTAGCTGAATAGTCAACTAGCCGTTGGGGACGTCGGACGTCCGACAGATTAATCACCGTCCGATCCCATCGTCCGAAAATCAGCCAAGTTGTCGTTCGGACGTCCGATGGTATTTTATCGTCCGAGCTTCTGTGTCCGAACGTCGTCCAGAGAGTTATCAAATCTTCGTGGAATTTTTAGGACGTCCGATGAGATTGATGTGCGTCCGAAGCATGCGTCCGATCCTTCAGGACGTCCGATGCTTCCTTACGAGCGTCCGACAGAGTTTCCTTCTTGATGTTCTTCATCCTTTCGGACGTCCGATCCTGACTATTTGAGCGTCCGACAGCTTCAGCATACTTAGTCCCCTTTCAATTGCACTTGTTCATGGAATCAAACAACTTCAAAACTGAAAGTATATCTTGAAGAAATATTAGTATCATCCATTTGTTTTGTAAACATCAAAAGATAGGGATCAAGATCAACATTCTCCCCCTTTTTGATGATGACAAAACAATGGATGGAAGGAAGGAAAAAGATTGAGCATATGAGCATAGACTCCCCCTCACTCATTGCAACTTATAATTTCAGAATAACTCCCCCTAACACATAGCATCCATTTCTCCCCCTTTTTGTCATCATAAGATGAGAGTAATACCCAACAACCATAATCCAACAATAATAACAGAGAATCCAATATTCAAAACAAAACAGAGAAATGATACCAGAATTCAGCAATACCAACATACCAACATATCATAGAGAGATTAGCAAATCATCGTTAGATCAGAATAGTTCTTTTCTCTCCCTTTTTGACACCATACACATTCAGTAGTATTCAAAAATATCAGCGAAAACACAGATCAAAGTATCGAAAATATCAAAAAAAAATATTGTGAACAAGAATCACTGCAATGATTAACAAAATCTCCTATTTGTTAAAGTTAGCATCATGTCTAACTATCCACATGCATTTCATGCCTCTTCTCATATTCTTTCTCACATAACAATCACTTTTCATGTGACCTTTTTGACAACAAAAATTACACATAACCAAAGAGTTATCTACATGAACAGGTTTAATAAATCTTACTTGTCTTCTCCTATGGATAGAAAATTCGTTGGAATTAGAATTCAACCTATTCTTTTGAAAACAGACTTGTTTCTTGTGTTTAAGCAACTCATTTAGACCATCCATTCTTCTTTTCAAATCACCTTGTTCCTTTTTGAACAAATCACAAAGTTTTGTTTTTCTATCAAGTTCAAAATGTAAAGCAGTCTCACTCTTTTTGAAGTAATCATTTTCAGCTTTCAACTTTTTATTTTGTTGAAAAAGATTTGCATTATCTCGAAGCAAAAAACCAATTTTCTGTTTTAACCCCTTGTTTCTAGCATAGGACTGTTTCAAACTATCATGCAATTTTATAATGAAAGATTCAATATCATCATCAGTTTCTTCATCACTTTCAACTTGAGAGTTATAAGATGTTACCTCATCATCTCCAATGGCCATTAGTGCCATTTGGGCCAACTCTTCTTTTTCTCTTTTTGAATTGCATTCATCCCATGTAATTTTGCAATCTCCTCTTGAACTTCTCTTGTTGAAGATCTTCTTGAAACATTTGATGCGAGGAGTTATATCATTGTCCACTTCCATGTTTTCATTACCCATGAAGGATGGGTTATCCCCCACTTGAGATGCTTTAAAAGCTATGCCTCTCTTATACATTCTTGCATTTTCTTCCTCTTGCACTTTGAATTTCAGCTTTAATTCATAAGAGATTAGGGAATTCACAAGAGATTCAATGGACATAGAATTTAAATCCTTTGCCTCTTCTATAGCATTTATTTTGTTTTCCCATTCTTTTGGCAAGGCATTCAAAATCTTTCTATTTTTCTCACCCAAAGAATATTCTTTTCCAAGCAATTTAAGATCTTGAATAATGTCACAAAATCTAGTACACATCTTATCAACATTTTCAAGAGGATGCATTTTGAAAAATTCATATTGAGAAACAAGCAAAGATTTCTTTTGTTCTTTAATATCTTGGTTACCTTCATGAAATTCACACAATTTATCCCAAATATCTTTAGCTGATTTACAACCTTTAATCCTACTAGATTCATTTACATCTAATGCATTGTACAATATATACATGGCCTTGGCATTCAAAGAAAGGTATCTCTTGTCTTTTTCATTCAATTCTTGTCTAGTCTTTAATCTACTCAAATTAGTGGTAGAGTCAACTATTCTAGCTTCATAAGGACCATCTTCTACCACATACCATAATTCAATATAAACGGATTGTAAGAAAATCATCATTCTTTGTTTCCACATGCTAAAATGAGAACCATTAAACATAGGTGGTCTATCAATAGATTGCCCTTCTAAAAAAGAAACATTTATGGTTGCCATGATCTTTACTCTAAGCGGTTAAGCTTAATCTCTAGGAGACCAAGCTCTGATACCAATTGTAAGACCCGAAGACAACCAATGAGACAGTTGATAAGAAAGCACAAGTGCTTGTGAGTAGAAGAGATAAACAAATTAAAGATCATAAACGTAACAATTAGTAAATAAAAAGGAAAGAGTTGCAAACCAATTAACTACCCAACTCCTCTTGAGCTTGTAGATTAATTGAGACAAGCTACTTCAAGTTGATGAATTATAATCACTCTTGTGTACAAAGGAAGGTTCACCTCCTCCTTGTCCCGAACTCCACTCGGTCAAGCCAGGACGTTTTACTATCCCTCAGGACAACCCTCACAGAGCTACACTCATGAAAGATTCACTCACAAATGAAAAGCTTACAATGAACCTCACACCACTAAGACTACAAATCTAGTTTTGGAGACTATTTTCTAGCTAAAATATCTCTTGAGATCTTGTAAACAAAGTGTGCAAAAGTTATCTGAAGTATCTGACCAACCACTATTTATATTGAACCAAGAAAGTGCCTCATTAAAGCATCCAACGGATAGAAAGTAGCTGAATAGTCAACTAGCCGTTGGGGACGTCGGACGTCCGACAGATTAATCACCGTCCGATCCCATCGTCCGAAAATCAGCCAAGTTGTCGTTCGGACGTCCGATGGTATTTTATCGTCCGAGCTTCTGTGTCCGAACGTCGTCCAGAGAGTTATCAAATCTTCGTGGAATTTTTAGGACGTCCGATGAGATTGATGTGCGTCCGAAGCATGCGTCCGATCCTTCGACGTCCGATGCTTCAGGACGTCCGATGCTTCCTTACGAGCGTCCGACAGAGTTTCCTTCTTGATGTTCTTCATCCTTTCGGACGTCCGATCCTGACTATTTGAGCGTCCGACAGCTTCAGCATACTTAGTCCCCTTTCAATTGCACTTGTTCATGGAATCAAACAACTTCAAAACTGAAAGTATATCTTGAAGAAATATTAGTATCATCCATTTGTTTTGTAAACATCAAAAGATAGGGATCAAGATCAACATTCTCCCCCTTTTTGATGATGACAAAACAATGGATGGAAGGAAGGAAAAAGATTGAGCATATGAGCATAGACTCCCCCTCACTCATTGCAACTTATAATTTCAGAATAACTCCCCCTAACACATAGCATCCATTTCTCCCCCTTTTTGTCATCATAAGATGAGAGTAATACCCAACAACCATAATCCAACAATAATAACAGAGAATCCAATATTCAAAACAAAACAGAGAAATGATACCAGAATTCAGCAATACCAACATACCAACATATCATAGAGAGATTAGCAAATCATCGTTAGATCAGAATAGTTCTTTTCTCTCCCTTTTTGACACCATACACATTCAGTAGTATTCAAAAATATCAGCGAAAACACAGATCAAAGTATCGAAAATATCAAAAAAAAATATTGTGAACAAGAATCACTGCAATGATTAACAAAATCTCCTATTTGTTAAAGTTAGCATCATGTCTAACTATCCACATGCATTTCATGCCTCTTCTCATATTCTTTCTCACATAACAATCACTTTTCATGTGACCTTTTTGACAACAAAAATTACACATAACCAAAGAGTTATCTACATGAACAGGTTTAATAAATCTTACTTGTCTTCTCCTATGGATAGAAAATTCGTTGGAATTAGAATTCAACCTATTCTTTTGAAAACAGACTTGTTTCTTGTGTTTAAGCAACTCATTTAGACCATCCATTCTTCTTTTCAAATCACCTTGTTCCTTTTTGAACAAATCACAAAGTTTTGTTTTTCTATCAAGTTCAAAATGTAAAGCAGTCTCACTCTTTTTGAAGTAATCATTTTCAGCTTTCAACTTTTTATTTTGTTGAAAAAGATTTGCATTATCTCGAAGCAAAAAACCAATTTTCTGTTTTAACCCCTTGTTTCTAGCATAGGACTGTTTCAAACTATCATGCAATTTTATAATGAAAGATTCAATATCATCATCAGTTTCTTCATCACTTTCAACTTGAGAGTTATAAGATGTTACCTCATCATCTCCAATGGCCATTAGTGCCATTTGGGCCAACTCTTCTTTTTCTCTTTTTGAATTGCATTCATCCCATGTAATTTTGCAATCTCCTCTTGAACTTCTCTTGTTGAAGATCTTCTTGAAACATTTGATGCGAGGAGTTATATCATTGTCCACTTCCATGTTTTCATTACCCATGAAGGATGGGTTATCCTCCACTTGAGATGCTTTAAAAGCTATGCCTCTCTTATACATTCTTGCATTTTCTTCCTCTTGCACTTTGAATTTCAGCTTTAATTCATAAGAGATTAGGGAATTCACAAGAGATTCAATGGACATAGAATTTAAATCCTTTGCCTCTTCTATAGCATTTATTTTGTTTTCCCATTCTTTTGGCAAGGCATTCAAAATCTTTCTATTTTTCTCACCCAAAGAATATTCTTTTCCAAGCAATTTAAGATCTTGAATAATGTCACAAAATCTAGTACACATCTTATCAACATTTTCAAGAGGATGCATTTTGAAAAATTCATATTGAGAAACAAGCAAAGATTTCTTTTGTTCTTTAATATCTTGGTTACCTTCATGAAATTCACACAATTTATCCCAAATATCTTTAGCTGATTTACAACCTTTAATCCTACTAGATTCATTTACATCTAATGCATTGTACAATATATACATGGCCTTGGCATTCAAAGAAAGGTATCTCTTGTCTTTTTCATTCAATTCTTGTCTAGTCTTTAATCTACTCAAATTAGTGGTAGAGTCAACTATTCTAGCTTCATAAGGACCATCTTCTACCACATACCATAATTCAATATAAACGGATTGTAAGAAAATCATCATTCTTTGTTTCCACATGCTAAAATGAGAACCATTAAACATAGGTGGTCTATCAATAGATTGCCCTTCTAAAAAAGAAACATTTATGGTTGCCATGATCTTTACTCTAAGCGGTTAAGCTTAATCTCTAGGAGACCAAGCTCTGATACCAATTGTAAGACCCGAAGACAACCAATGAGACAGTTGATAAGAAAGCACAAGTGCTTGTGAGTAGAAGAGATAAACAAATTAAAGATCATAAACGTAACAATTAGTAAATAAAAAGGAAAGAGTTGCAAACCAATTAACTACCCAACTCCTCTTGAGCTTGTAGATTAATTGAGACAAGCTACTTCAAGTTGATGAATTATAATCACTCTTGTGTACAAAGGAAGGTTCACCTCCTCCTTGTCCCGAACTCCACTCGGTCAAGCCAGGACGTTTTACTATCCCTCAGGACAACCCTCACAGAGCTACACTCATGAAAGATTCACTCACAAATGAAAAGCTTACAATGAACCTCACACCACTAAGACTACAAATCTAGTTTTGGAGACTATTTTCTAGCTAAAATATCTCTTGAGATCTTGTAAACAAAGTGTGCAAAAGTTATCTGAAGTATCTGACCAACCACTATTTATATTGAACCAAGAAAGTGCCTCATTAAAGCATCCAACGGATAGAAAGTAGCTGAATAGTCAACTAGCCGTTGGGGACGTCGGACGTCCGACAGATTAATCACCGTCCGATCCCATCGTCCGAAAATCAGCCAAGTTGTCGTTCGGACGTCCGATGGTATTTTATCGTCCGAGCTTCTGTGTCCGAACGTCGTCCAGAGAGTTATCAAATCTTCGTGGAATTTTTAGGACGTCCGATGAGATTGATGTGCGTCCGAAGCATGCGTCCGATCCTTCAGGACGTCCGATGCTTCCTTACGAGCGTCCGACAGAGTTTCCTTCTTGATGTTCTTCATCCTTTCGGACGTCCGATCCTGACTATTTGAGCGTCCGACAGCTTCAGCATACTTAGTCCCCTTTCAATTGCACTTGTTCATGGAATCAAACAACTTCAAAACTGAAAGTATATCTTGAAGAAATATTAGTATCATCCATTTGTTTTGTAAACATCAAAAGATAGGGATCAAGATCAACATTCTCCCCCTTTTTGATGATGACAAAACAATGGATGGAAGGAAGGAAAAAGATTGAGCATATGAGCATAGACTCCCCCTCACTCATTGCAACTTATAATTTCAGAATAACTCCCCCTAACACATAGCATCCATTTCTCCCCCTTTTTGTCATCATAAGATGAGAGTAATACCCAACAACCATAATCCAACAATAATAACAGAGAATCCAATATTCAAAACAAAACAGAGAAATGATACCAGAATTCAGCAATACCAACATACCAACATATCATAGAGAGATTAGCAAATCATCGTTAGATCAGAATAGTTCTTTTCTCTCCCTTTTTGACACCATACACATTCAGTAGTATTCAAAAATATCAGCGAAAACACAGATCAAAGTATCGAAAATATCAAAAAAAAATATTGTGAACAAGAATCACTGCAATGATTAACAAAATCTCCTATTTGTTAAAGTTAGCATCATGTCTAACTATCCACATGCATTTCATGCCTCTTCTCATATTCTTTCTCACATAACAATCACTTTTCATGTGACCTTTTTGACAACAAAAATTACACATAACCAAAGAGTTATCTACATGAACAGGTTTAATAAATCTTACTTGTCTTCTCCTATGGATAAAAAATTCGTTGGAATTAGAATTCAACCTATTCTTTTGAAAACAGACTTGTTTCTTGTGTTTAAGCAACTCATTTAGACCATCCATTCTTCTTTTCAAATCACCTTGTTCCTTTTTGAACAAATCACAAAGTTTTGTTTTTCTATCAAGTTCAAAATGTAAAGCAGTCTCACTCTTTTTGAAGTAATCATTTTCAGCTTTCAACTTTTTATTTTGTTGAAAAAGATTTGCATTATCTCGAAGCAAAAAACCAATTTTCTGTTTTAACCCCTTGTTTCTAGCATAGGACTGTTTCAAACTATCATGCAATTTTATAATGAAAGATTCAATATCATCATCAGTTTCTTCATCACTTTCAACTTGAGAGTTATAAGATGTTACCTCATCATCTCCAATGGCCATTAGTGCCATTTGGGCCAACTCTTCTTTTTCTCTTTTTGAATTGCATTCATCCCATGTAATTTTGCAATCTCCTCTTGAACTTCTCTTGTTGAAGATCTTCTTGAAACATTTGATGCGAGGAGTTATATCATTGTCCACTTCCATGTTTTCATTACCCATGAAGGATGGGTTATCCTCCACTTGAGATGCTTTAAAAGCTATGCCTCTCTTATACATTCTTGCATTTTCTTCCTCTTGCACTTTGAATTTCAGCTTTAATTCATAAGAGATTAGGGAATTCACAAGAGATTCAATGGACATAGAATTTAAATCCTTTGCCTCTTCTATAGCATTTATTTTGTTTTCCCATTCTTTTGGCAAGGCATTCAAAATCTTTCTATTTTTCTCACCCAAAGAATATTCTTTTCCAAGCAATTTAAGATCTTGAATAATGTCACAAAATCTAGTACACATCTTATCAACATTTTCAAGAGGATGCATTTTGAAAAATTCATATTGAGAAACAAGCAAAGATTTCTTTTGTTCTTTAATATCTTGGTTACCTTCATGAAATTCACACAATTTATCCCAAATATCTTTAGCTGATTTACAACCTTTAATCCTACTAGATTCATTTACATCTAATGCATTGTACAATATATACATGGCCTTGGCATTCAAAGAAAGGTATCTCTTGTCTTTTTCATTCAATTCTTGTCTAGTCTTTAATCTACTCAAATTAGTGGTAGAGTCAACTATTCTAGCTTCATAAGGACCATCTTCTACCACATACCATAATTCAATATAAACGGATTGTAAGAAAATCATCATTCTTTGTTTCCACATGCTAAAATGAGAACCATTAAACATAGGTGGTCTATCAATAGATTGCCCTTCTAAAAAAGAAACATTTATGGTTGCCATGATCTTTACTCTAAGCGGTTAAGCTTAATCTCTAGGAGACCAAGCTCTGATACCAATTGTAAGACCCGAAGACAACCAATGAGACAGTTGATAAAAAAGCACAAGTGCTTGTGAGTAGAAGAGATAAACAAATTAAAGATCATAAACGTAACAATTAGTAAATAAAAAGGAAAGAGTTGCAAACCAATTAACTACCCAACTCCTCTTGAGCTTGTAGATTAATTGAGACAAGCTACTTCAAGTTGATGAATTATAATCACTCTTGTGTACAAAGGAAGGTTCACCTCCTCCTTGTCCCGAACTCCACTCGGTCAAGCCAGGACGTTTTACTATCCCTCAGGACAACCCTCACAGAGCTACACTCATGAAAGATTCACTCACAAATGAAAAGTTTACAATGAACCTCACACCACTAAGAGTACAAATCTAGTTTTGGAGACTATTTTCTAGCTAAAATATCTCTTGAGATCTTGTAAACAAAGTGTGCAAAAGTTATCTGAAGTATCTGACCAACCACTATTTATATTGAACCAAGAAAGTGCCTCATTAAAGCATCCAACGGATAGAAAGTAGCTGAATAGTCAACTAGCCGTTGGGGACGTCGGACGTCCGACAGATTAATCACCGTCCGATCCCATCGTCCGAAAATCAGCCAAGTTGTCGTTCGGACGTCCGATGGTATTTTATCGTCCGAGCTTCTGTGTCCGAACGTCGTCCAGAGAGTTATCAAATCTTCGTGGAATTTTTAGGACGTCCGATGAGATTGATGTGCGTCCGAAGCATGCGTCCGATCCTTCAGGACGTCCGATGCTTCCTTACGAGCGTCCGACAGAGTTTCCTTCTTGATGTTCTTCATCCTTTCGGACGTCCGATCCTGACTATTTGAGCGTCCGACAGCTTCAGCATACTTAGTCCCCTTTCAATTGCACTTGTTCATGGAATCAAACAACTTCAAAACTGAAAGTATATCTTGAAGAAATATTAGTATCATCCATTTGTTTTGTAAACATCAAAAGATAGGGATCAAGATCAACATTCTCCCCCTTTTTGATGATGACAAAACAATGGATGGAAGGAAGGAAAAAGATTGAGCATATGAGCATAGACTCCCCCTCACTCATTGCAACTTATAATTTCAGAATAACTCCCCCTAACACATAGCATCCATTTCTCCCCCTTTTTGTCATCATAAGATGAGAGTAATACCCAACAACCATAATCCAACAATAATAACAGAGAATCCAATATTCAAAACAAAACAGAGAAATGATACCAGAATTCAGCAATACCAACATACCAACATATCATAGAGAGATTAGCAAATCATCGTTAGATCAGAATAGTTCTTTTCTCTCCCTTTTTGACACCATACACATTCAGTAGTATTCAAAAATATCAGCGAAAACACAGATCAAAGTATCGAAAATATCAAAAAAAAATATTGTGAACAAGAATCACTGCAATGATTAACAAAATCTCCTATTTGTTAAAGTTAGCATCATGTCTAACTATCCACATGCATTTCATGCCTCTTCTCATATTCTTTCTCACATAACAATCACTTTTCATGTGACCTTTTTGACAACAAAAATTACACATAACCAAAGAGTTATCTACATGAACAGGTTTAATAAATCTTACTTGTCTTCTCCTATGGATAGAAAATTCGTTGGAATTAGAATTCAACCTATTCTTTTGAAAACAGACTTGTTTCTTGTGTTTAAGCAACTCATTTAGACCATCCATTCTTCTTTTCAAATCACCTTGTTCCTTTTTGAACAAATCACAAAGTTTTGTTTTTCTATCAAATTCAAAATGTAAAGCAGTCTCACTCTTTTTGAAGTAATCATTTTCAGCTTTCAACTTTTTATTTTGTTGAAAAAGATTTGCATTATCTCGAAGCAAAAAACCAATTTTCTGTTTTAACCCCTTGTTTCTAGCATAGGACTGTTTCAAACTATCATGCAATTTTATAATGAAAGATTCAATATCATCATCAGTTTCTTCATCACTTTCAACTTGAGAGTTATAAGATGTTACCTCATCATCTCCAATGGCCATTAGTGCCATTTGGGCCAACTCTTCTTTTTCTCTTTTTGAATTGCATTCATCCCATGTAATTTTGCAATCTCCTCTTGAACTTCTCTTGTTGAAGATCTTCTTGAAACATTTGATGCGAGGAGTTATATCATTGTCCACTTCCATGTTTTCATTACCCATGAAGGATGGGTTATCCTCCACTTGAGATGCTTTAAAAGCTATGCCTCTCTTATACATTCTTGCATTTTCTTCCTCTTGCACTTTGAATTTCAGCTTTAATTCATAAGAGATTAGGGAATTCACAAGAGATTCAATGGACATAGAATTTAAATCCTTTGCCTCTTCTATAGCATTTATTTTGTTTTCCCATTCTTTTGGCAAGGCATTCAAAATCTTTCTATTTTTCTCACCCAAAGAATATTCTTTTCCAAGCAATTTAAGATCTTGAATAATGTCACAAAATCTAGTACACATCTTATCAACATTTTCAAGAGGATGCATTTTGAAAAATTCATATTGAGAAACAAGCAAAGATTTCTTTTGTTCTTTAATATCTTGGTTACCTTCATGAAATTCACACAATTTATCCCAAATATCTTTAGCTGATTTACAACCTTTAATCCTACTAGATTCATTTACATCTAATGCATTGTACAATATATACATGGCCTTGGCATTCAAAGAAAGGTATCTCTTGTCTTTTTCATTCAATTCTTGTCTAGTCTTTAATCTACTCAAATTAGTGGTAGAGTCAACTATTCTAGCTTCATAAGGACCATCTTCTACCACATACCATAATTCAATATAAACGGATTGTAAGAAAATCATCATTCTTTGTTTCCACATGCTAAAATGAGAACCATTAAACATAGGTGGTCTATCAATAGATTGCCCTTCTAAAAAAGAAACATTTATGGTTGCCATGATCTTTACTCTAAGCGGTTAAGCTTAATCTCTAGGAGACCAAGCTCTGATACCAATTGTAAGACCCGAAGACAACCAATGAGACAGTTGATAAGAAAGCACAGGTGCTTGTGAGTAGAAGAGATAAACAAATTAAAGATCATAAACGTAACAATTAGTAAATAAAAAGGAAAGAGTTGCAAACCAATTAACTACCCAACTCCTCTTGAGCTTGTAGATTAATTGAGACAAGCTACTTCAAGTTGATGAATTATAATCACTCTTGTGTACAAAGGAAGGTTCACCTCCTCCTTGTCCCGAACTCCACTCGGTCAAGCCAGGACGTTTTACTATCCCTCAGGACAACCCTCACAGAGCTACACTCATGAAAGATTCACTCACAAATGAAAAGCTTACAATGAACCTCACACCACTAAGACTACAAATCTAGTTTTGGAGACTATTTTCTAGCTAAAATATCTCTTGAGATCTTGTAAACAAAGTGTGCAAAAGTTATCTGAAGTATCTGACCAACCACTATTTATATTGAACCAAGAAAGTGCCTCATTAAAGCATCCAACGGATAGAAAGTAGCTGAATAGTCAACTAGCCGTTGGGGACGTCGGACGTCCGACAGATTAATCACCGTCCGATCCCATCGTCCGAAAATCAGCCAAGTTGTCGTTCGGACGTCCGATGGTATTTTATCGTCCGAGCTTCTGTGTCCGAACGTCGTCCAGAGAGTTATCAAATCTTCGTGGAATTTTTAGGACGTCCGATGAGATTGATGTGCGTCCGAAGCATGCGTCCGATCCTTCAGGACGTCCGATGCTTCCTTACGAGCGTCCGACAGAGTTTCCTTCTTGATGTTCTTCATCCTTTCGGACGTCCGATCCTGACTATTTGAGCGTCCGACAGCTTCAGCATACTTAGTCCCCTTTCAATTGCACTTGTTCATGGAATCAAACAACTTCAAAACTGAAAGTATATCTTGAAGAAATATTAGTATCATCCATTTGTTTTGTAAACATCAAAAGATAGGGATCAAGATCAACATTCTCCCCCTTTTTGATGATGACAAAACAATGGATGGAAGGAAGGAAAAAGATTGAGCATATGAGCATAGACTCCCCCTCACTCATTGCAACTTATAATTTCAGAATAACTCCCCCTAACACATAGCATCCATTTCTCCCCCTTTTTGTCATCATAAGATGAGAGTAATACCCAACAACCATAATCCAACAATAATAACAGAGAATCCAATATTCAAAACAAAACAGAGAAATGATACCAGAATTCAGCAATACCAACATACCAACATATCATAGAGAGATTAGCAAATCATCGTTAGATCAGAATAGTTCTTTTCTCTCCCTTTTTGACACCATACACATTCAGTAGTATTCAAAAATATCAGCGAAAACACAGATCAAAGTATCGAAAATATCAAAAAAAAATATTGTGAACAAGAATCACTGCAATGATTAACAAAATCTCCTATTTGTTAAAGTTAGCATCATGTCTAACTATCCACATGCATTTCATGCCTCTTCTCATATTCTTTCTCACATAACAATCACTTTTCATGTGACCTTTTTGACAACAAAAATTACACATAACCAAAGAGTTATCTACATGAACAGGTTTAATAAATCTTACTTGTCTTCTCCTATGGATAGAAAATTCGTTGGAATTAGAATTCAACCTATTCTTTTGAAAACAGACTTGTTTCTTGTGTTTAAGCAACTCATTTAGACCATCCATTCTTCTTTTCAAATCACCTTGTTCCTTTTTGAACAAATCACAAAGTTTTGTTTTTCTATCAAGTTCAAAATGTAAAGCAGTCTCACTCTTTTTGAAGTAATCATTTTCAGCTTTCAACTTTTTATTTTGTTGAAAAAGATTTGCATTATCTCGAAGCAAAAAACCAATTTTCTGTTTTAACCCCTTGTTTCTAGCATAGGACTGTTTCAAACTATCATGCAATTTTATAATGAAAGATTCAATATCATCATCAGTTTCTTCATCACTTTCAACTTGAGAGTTATAAGATGTTACCTCATCATCTCCAATGGCCATTAGTGCCATTTGGGCCAACTCTTCTTTTTCTCTTTTTGAATTGCATTCATCCCATGTAATTTTGCAATCTCCTCTTGAACTTCTCTTGTTGAAGATCTTCTTGAAACATTTGATGCGAGGAGTTATATCATTGTCCACTTCCATGTTTTCATTACCCATGAAGGATGGGTTATCCCCCACTTGAGATGCTTTAAAAGCTATGCCTCTCTTATACATTCTTGCATTTTCTTCCTCTTGCACTTTGAATTTCAGCTTTAATTCATAAGAGATTAGGGAATTCACAAGAGATTCAATGGACATAGAATTTAAATCCTTTGCCTCTTCTATAGCATTTATTTTGTTTTCCCATTCTTTTGGCAAGGCATTCAAAATCTTTCTATTTTTCTCACCCAAAGAATATTCTTTTCCAAGCAATTTAAGATCTTGAATAATGTCACAAAATCTAGTACACATCTTATCAACATTTTCAAGAGGATGCATTTTGAAAAATTCATATTGAGAAACAAGCAAAGATTTCTTTTGTTCTTTAATATCTTGGTTACCTTCATGAAATTCACACAATTTATCCCAAATATCTTTAGCTGATTTACAACCTTTAATCCTACTAGATTCATTTACATCTAATGCATTGTACAATATATACATGGCCTTGGCATTCAAAGAAAGGTATCTCTTGTCTTTTTCATTCAATTCTTGTCTAGTCTTTAATCTACTCAAATTAGTGGTAGAGTCAACTATTCTAGCTTCATAAGGACCATCTTCTACCACATACCATAATTCAATATAAACGGATTGTAAGAAAATCATCATTCTTTGTTTCCACATGCTAAAATGAGAACCATTAAACATAGGTGGTCTATCAATAGATTGCCCTTCTAAAAAAGAAACATTTATGGTTGCCATGATCTTTACTCTAAGCGGTTAAGCTTAATCTCTAGGAGACCAAGCTCTGATACCAATTGTAAGACCCGAAGACAACCAATGAGACAGTTGATAAGAAAGCACAGGTGCTTGTGAGTAGAAGAGATAAACAAATTAAAGATCATAAACGTAACAATTAGTAAATAAAAAGGAAAGAGTTGCAAACCAATTAACTACCCAACTCCTCTTGAGCTTGTAGATTAATTGAGACAAGCTACTTCAAGTTGATGAATTATAATCACTCTTGTGTACAAAGGAAGGTTCACCTCCTCCTTGTCCCGAACTCCACTCGGTCAAGCCAGGACGTTTTACTATCCCTCAGGACAACCCTCACAGAGCTACACTCATGAAAGATTCACTCACAAATGAAAAGCTTACAATGAACCTCACACCACTAAGACTACAAATCTAGTTTTGGAGACTATTTTCTAGCTAAAATATCTCTTGAGATCTTGTAAACAAAGTGTGCAAAAGTTATCTGAAGTATCTGACCAACCACTATTTATATTGAACCAAGAAAGTGCCTCATTAAAGCATCCAACGGATAGAAAGTAGCTGAATAGTCAACTAGCCGTTGGGGACGTCGGACGTCCGACAGATTAATCACCGTCCGATCCCATCGTCCGAAAATCAGCCAAGTTGTCGTTCGGACGTCCGATGGTATTTTATCGTCCGAGCTTCTGTGTCCGAACGTCGTCCAGAGAGTTATCAAATCTTCGTGGAATTTTTAGGACGTCCGATGAGATTGATGTGCGTCCGAAGCATGCGTCCGATCCTTCAGGACGTCCGATGCTTCCTTACGAGCGTCCGACAGAGTTTCCTTCTTGATGTTCTTCATCCTTTCGGACGTCCGATCCTGACTATTTGAGCGTCCGACAGCTTCAGCATACTTAGTCCCCTTTCAATTGCACTTGTTCATGGAATCAAACAACTTCAAAACTGAAAGTATATCTTGAAGAAATATTAGTATCATCCATTTGTTTTGTAAACATCAAAAGATAGGGATCAAGATCAACATTCTCCCCCTTTTTGATGATGACAAAACAATGGATGGAAGGAAGGAAAAAGATTGAGCATATGAGCATAGACTCCCCCTCACTCATTGCAACTTATAATTTCAGAATAACTCCCCCTAACACATAGCATCCATTTCTCCCCCTTTTTGTCATCATAAGATGAGAGTAATACCCAACAACCATAATCCAACAATAATAACAGAGAATCCAATATTCAAAACAAAACAGAGAAATGATACCAGAATTCAGCAATACCAACATACCAACATATCATAGAGAGATTAGCAAATCATCGTTAGATCAGAATAGTTCTTTTCTCTCCCTTTTTGACACCATACACATTCAGTAGTATTCAAAAATATCAGCGAAAACACAGATCAAAGTATCGAAAATATCAAAAAAAAATATTGTGAACAAGAATCACTGCAATGATTAACAAAATCTCCTATTTGTTAAAGTTAGCATCATGTCTAACTATCCACATGCATTTCATGCCTCTTCTCATATTCTTTCTCACATAACAATCACTTTTCATGTGACCTTTTTGACAACAAAAATTACACATAACCAAAGAGTTATCTACATGAACAGGTTTAATAAATCTTACTTGTCTTCTCCTATGGATAAAAAATTCGTTGGAATTAGAATTCAATCTATTCTTTTGAAAACAGACTTGTTTCTTGTGTTTAAGCAACTCATTTAGACCATCCATTCTTCTTTTCAAATCACCTTATTCCTTTTTGAACAAATCACAAAGTTTTGTTTTTCTATCAAGTTCAAAATGTAAAGCAGTCTCACTCTTTTTGAAGTAATCATTTTCAGCTTTCAACTTTTTATTTTGTTGAAAAAGATTTGCATTATCTCGAAGCAAAAAACCAATTTTCTGTTTTAACCCCTTGTTTCTAGCATAGGACTGTTTCAAACTATCATGCAATTTTATAATGAAAGATTCAATATCATCATCAGTTTCTTCATCACTTTCAACTTGAGAGTTATAAGATGTTACCTCATCATCTCCAATGGCCATTAGTGCCATTTGGGCCAACTCTTCTTTTTCTCTTTTTGAATTGCATTCATCCCATGTAATTTTGCAATCTCCTCTTGAACTTCTCTTGTTGAAGATCTTCTTGAAACATTTGATGCGAGGAGTTATATCATTGTCCACTTCCATGTTTTCATTACCCATGAAGGATGGGTTATCCTCCACTTGAGATGCTTTAAAAGCTATGCCTCTCTTATACATTCTTGCATTTTCTTCCTCTTGCACTTTGAATTTCAGCTTTAATTCATAAGAGATTAGGGAATTCACAAGAGATTCAATGGACATAGAATTTAAATCCTTTGCCTCTTCTATAGCATTTATTTTGTTTTCCCATTCTTTTGGCAAGGCATTCAAAATCTTTCTATTTTTCTCACCCAAAGAATATTCTTTTCCAAGCAATTTAAGATCTTGAATAATGTCACAAAATCTAGTACACATCTTATCAACATTTTCAAGAGGATGCATTTTGAAAAATTCATATTGAGAAACAAGCAAAGATTTCTTTTGTTCTTTAATATCTTGGTTACCTTCATGAAATTCACACAATTTATCCCAAATATCTTTAGCTGATTTACAACCTTTAATCCTACTAGATTCATTTACATCTAATGCATTGTACAATATATACATGGCCTTGGCATTCAAAGAAAGGTATCTCTTGTCTTTTTCATTCAATTCTTGTCTAGTCTTTAATCTACTCAAATTAGTGGTAGAGTCAACTATTCTAGCTTCATAAGGACCATCTTCTACCACATACCATAATTCAATATAAACGGATTGTAAGAAAATCATCATTCTTTGTTTCCACATGCTAAAATGAGAACCATTAAACATAGGTGGTCTATCAATAGATTGCCCTTCTAAAAAAGAAACATTTATGGTTGCCATGATCTTTACTCTAAGCGGTTAAGCTTAATCTCTAGGAGACCAAGCTCTGATACCAATTGTAAGACCCGAAGACAACCAATGAGACAGTTGATAAAAAAGCACAAGTGCTTGTGAGTAGAAGAGATAAACAAATTAAAGATCATAAACGTAACAATTAGTAAATAAAAAGGAAAGAGTTGCAAACCAATTAACTACCCAACTCCTCTTGAGCTTGTAGATTAATTGAGACAAGCTACTTCAAGTTGATGAATTATAATCACTCTTGTGTACAAAGGAAGGTTCACCTCCTCCTTGTCCCGAACTCCACTCGGTCAAGCCAGGACGTTTTACTATCCCTCAGGACAACCCTCACAGAGCTACACTCATGAAAGATTCACTCACAAATGAAAAGTTTACAATGAACCTCACACCACTAAGAGTACAAATCTAGTTTTGGAGACTATTTTCTAGCTAAAATATCTCTTGAGATCTTGTAAACAAAGTGTGCAAAAGTTATCTGAAGTATCTGACCAACCACTATTTATATTGAACCAAGAAAGTGCCTCATTAAAGCATCCAACGGATAGAAAGTAGCTGAATAGTCAACTAGCCGTTGGGGACGTCGGACGTCCGACAGATTAATCACCGTCCGATCCCATCGTCCGAAAATCAGCCAAGTTGTCGTTCGGACGTCCGATGGTATTTTATCGTCCGAGCTTCTGTGTCCGAACGTCGTCCAGAGAGTTATCAAATCTTCGTGGAATTTTTAGGACGTCCGATGAGATTGATGTGCGTCCGAAGCATGCGTCCGATCCTTCAGGACGTCCGATGCTTCAGGACGTCCGATGCTTCCTTACGAGCGTCCGACAGAGTTTCCTTCTTGATGTTCTTCATCCTTTCGGACGTCCGATCCTGACTATTTGAGCGTCCGACAGCTTCAGCATACTTAGTCCCCTTTCAATTGCACTTGTTCATGGAATCAAACAACTTCAAAACTGAAAGTATATCTTGAAGAAATATTAGTATCATCCATTTGTTTTGTAAACATCAAAAGATAGGGATCAAGATCAACATTCTCCCCCTTTTTGATGATGACAAAACAATGGATGGAAGGAAGGAAAAAGATTGAGCATATGAGCATAGACTCCCCCTCACTCATTGCAACTTATAATTTCAGAATAACTCCCCCTAACACATAGCATCCATTTCTCCCCCTTTTTGTCATCATAAGATGAGAGTAATACCCAACAACCATAATCCAACAATAATAACAGAGAATCCAATATTCAAAACAAAACAGAGAAATGATACCAGAATTCAGCAATACCAACATACCAACATATCATAGAGAGATTAGCAAATCATCGTTAGATCAGAATAGTTCTTTTCTCTCCCTTTTTGACACCATACACATTCAGTAGTATTCAAAAATATCAGCGAAAACACAGATCAAAGTATCGAAAATATCAAAAAAAAATATTGTGAACAAGAATCACTGCAATGATTAACAAAATCTCCTATTTGTTAAAGTTAGCATCATGTCTAACTATCCACATGCATTTCATGCCTCTTCTCATATTCTTTCTCACATAACAATCACTTTTCATGTGACCTTTTTGACAACAAAAATTACACATAACCAAAGAGTTATCTACATGAACAGGTTTAATAAATCTTACTTGTCTTCTCCTATGGATAGAAAATTCGTTGGAATTAGAATTCAACCTATTCTTTTGAAAACAGACTTGTTTCTTGTGTTTAAGCAACTCATTTAGACCATCCATTCTTCTTTTCAAATCACCTTGTTCCTTTTTGAACAAATCACAAAGTTTTGTTTTTCTATCAAATTCAAAATGTAAAGCAGTCTCACTCTTTTTGAAGTAATCATTTTCAGCTTTCAACTTTTTATTTTGTTGAAAAAGATTTGCATTATCTCGAAGCAAAAAACCAATTTTCTGTTTTAACCCCTTGTTTCTAGCATAGGACTGTTTCAAACTATCATGCAATTTTATAATGAAAGATTCAATATCATCATCAGTTTCTTCATCACTTTCAACTTGAGAGTTATAAGATGTTACCTCATCATCTCCAATGGCCATTAGTGCCATTTGGGCCAACTCTTCTTTTTCTCTTTTTGAATTGCATTCATCCCATGTAATTTTGCAATCTCCTCTTGAACTTCTCTTGTTGAAGATCTTCTTGAAACATTTGATGCGAGGAGTTATATCATTGTCCACTTCCATGTTTTCATTACCCATGAAGGATGGGTTATCCTCCACTTGAGATGCTTTAAAAGCTATGCCTCTCTTATACATTCTTGCATTTTCTTCCTCTTGCACTTTGAATTTCAGCTTTAATTCATAAGAGATTAGGGAATTCACAAGAGATTCAATGGACATAGAATTTAAATCCTTTGCCTCTTCTATAGCATTTATTTTGTTTTCCCATTCTTTTGGCAAGGCATTCAAAATCTTTCTATTTTTCTCACCCAAAGAATATTCTTTTCCAAGCAATTTAAGATCTTGAATAATGTCACAAAATCTAGTACACATCTTATCAACATTTTCAAGAGGATGCATTTTGAAAAATTCATATTGAGAAACAAGCAAAGATTTCTTTTGTTCTTTAATATCTTGGTTACCTTCATGAAATTCACACAATTTATCCCAAATATCTTTAGCTGATTTACAACCTTTAATCCTACTAGATTCATTTACATCTAATGCATTGTACAATATATACATGGCCTTGGCATTCAAAGAAAGGTATCTCTTGTCTTTTTCATTCAATTCTTGTCTAGTCTTTAATCTACTCAAATTAGTGGTAGAGTCAACTATTCTAGCTTCATAAGGACCATCTTCTACCACATACCATAATTCAATATAAACGGATTGTAAGAAAATCATCATTCTTTGTTTCCACATGCTAAAATGAGAACCATTAAACATAGGTGGTCTATCAATAGATTGCCCTTCTAAAAAAGAAACATTTATGGTTGCCATGATCTTTACTCTAAGCGGTTAAGCTTAATCTCTAGGAGACCAAGCTCTGATACCAATTGTAAGACCCGAAGACAACCAATGAGACAGTTGATAAGAAAGCACAGGTGCTTGTGAGTAGAAGAGATAAACAAATTAAAGATCATAAACGTAACAATTAGTAAATAAAAAGGAAAGAGTTGCAAACCAATTAACTACCCAACTCCTCTTGAGCTTGTAGATTAATTGAGACAAGCTACTTCAAGTTGATGAATTATAATCACTCTTGTGTACAAAGGAAGGTTCACCTCCTCCTTGTCCCGAACTCCACTCGGTCAAGCCAGGACGTTTTACTATCCCTCAGGACAACCCTCACAGAGCTACACTCATGAAAGATTCACTCACAAATGAAAAGCTTACAATGAACCTCACACCACTAAGACTACAAATCTAGTTTTGGAGACTATTTTCTAGCTAAAATATCTCTTGAGATCTTGTAAACAAAGTGTGCAAAAGTTATCTGAAGTATCTGACCAACCACTATTTATATTGAACCAAGAAAGTGCCTCATTAAAGCATCCAACGGATAGAAAGTAGCTGAATAGTCAACTAGCCGTTGGGGACGTCGGACGTCCGACAGATTAATCACCGTCCGATCCCATCGTCCGAAAATCAGCCAAGTTGTCGTTCGGACGTCCGATGGTATTTTATCGTCCGAGCTTCTGTGTCCGAACGTCGTCCAGAGAGTTATCAAATCTTCGTGGAATTTTTAGGACGTCCGATGAGATTGATGTGCGTCCGAAGCATGCGTCCGATCCTTCAGGACGTCCGATGCTTCCTTACGAGCGTCCGACAGAGTTTCCTTCTTGATGTTCTTCATCCTTTCGGACGTCCGATCCTGACTATTTGAGCGTCCGACAGCTTCAGCATACTTAGTCCCCTTTCAATTGCACTTGTTCATGGAATCAAACAACTTCAAAACTGAAAGTATATCTTGAAGAAATATTAGTATCATCCATTTGTTTTGTAAACATCAAAAGATAGGGATCAAGATCAACATTCTCCCCCTTTTTGATGATGACAAAACAATGGATGGAAGGAAGGAAAAAGATTGAGCATATGAGCATAGACTCCCCCTCACTCATTGCAACTTATAATTTCAGAATAACTCCCCCTAACACATAGCATCCATTTCTCCCCCTTTTTGTCATCATAAGATGAGAGTAATACCCAACAACCATAATCCAACAATAATAACAGAGAATCCAATATTCAAAACAAAACAGAGAAATGATACCAGAATTCAGCAATACCAACATACCAACATATCATAGAGAGATTAGCAAATCATCGTTAGATCAGAATAGTTCTTTTCTCTCCCTTTTTGACACCATACACATTCAGTAGTATTCAAAAATATCAGCGAAAACACAGATCAAAGTATCGAAAATATCAAAAAAAAATATTGTGAACAAGAATCACTGCAATGATTAACAAAATCTCCTATTTGTTAAAGTTAGCATCATGTCTAACTATCCACATGCATTTCATGCCTCTTCTCATATTCTTTCTCACATAACAATCACTTTTCATGTGACCTTTTTGACAACAAAAATTACACATAACCAAAGAGTTATCTACATGAACAGGTTTAATAAATTTTACTTGTCTTCTCCTATGGATAGAAAATTCGTTGGAATTAGAATTCAACCTATTCTTTTGAAAACAGACTTGTTTCTTGTGTTTAAGCAACTCATTTAGACCATCCATTCTTCTTTTCAAATCACCTTGTTCCTTTTTGAACAAATCACAAAGTTTTGTTTTTCTATCAAGTTCAAAATGTAAAGCAGTCTCACTCTTTTTGAAGTAATCATTTTCAGCTTTCAACTTTTTATTTTGTTGAAAAAGATTTGCATTATCTCGAAGCAAAAAACCAATTTTCTGTTTTAACCCCTTGTTTCTAGCATAGGACTGTTTCAAACTATCATGCAATTTTATAATGAAAGATTCAATATCATCATCAGTTTCTTCATCACTTTCAACTTGAGAGTTATAAGATGTTACCTCATCATCTCCAATGGCCATTAGTGCCATTTGGGCCAACTCTTCTTTTTCTCTTTTTGAATTGCATTCATCCCATGTAATTTTGCAATCTCCTCTTGAACTTCTCTTGTTGAAGATCTTCTTGAAACATTTGATGCGAGGAGTTATATCATTGTCCACTTCCATGTTTTCATTACCCATGAAGGATGGGTTATCCCCCACTTGAGATGCTTTAAAAGCTATGCCTCTCTTATACATTCTTGCATTTTCTTCCTCTTGCACTTTGAATTTCAGCTTTAATTCATAAGAGATTAGGGAATTCACAAGAGATTCAATGGACATAGAATTTAAATCCTTTGCCTCTTCTATAGCATTTATTTTGTTTTCCCATTCTTTTGGCAAGGCATTCAAAATCTTTCTATTTTTCTCACCCAAAGAATATTCTTTTCCAAGCAATTTAAGATCTTGAATAATGTCACAAAATCTAGTACACATCTTATCAACATTTTCAAGAGGATGCATTTTGAAAAATTCATATTGAGAAACAAGCAAAGATTTCTTTTGTTCTTTAATATCTTGGTTACCTTCATGAAATTCACACAATTTATCCCAAATATCTTTAGCTGATTTACAACCTTTAATCCTACTAGATTCATTTACATCTAATGCATTGTACAATATATACATGGCCTTGGCATTCAAAGAAAGGTATCTCTTGTCTTTTTCATTCAATTCTTGTCTAGTCTTTAATCTACTCAAATTAGTGGTAGAGTCAACTATTCTAGCTTCATAAGGACCATCTTCTACCACATACCATAATTCAATATAAACGGATTGTAAGAAAATCATCATTCTTTGTTTCCACATGCTAAAATGAGAACCATTAAACATAGGTGGTCTATCAATAGATTGCCCTTCTAAAAAAGAAACATTTATGGTTGCCATGATCTTTACTCTAAGCGGTTAAGCTTAATCTCTAGGAGACCAAGCTCTGATACCAATTGTAAGACCCGAAGACAACCAATGAGACAGTTGATAAGAAAGCACAGGTGCTTGTGAGTAGAAGAGATAAACAAATTAAAGATCATAAACGTAACAATTAGTAAATAAAAAGGAAAGAGTTGCAAACCAATTAACTACCCAACTCCTCTTGAGCTTGTAGATTAATTGAGACAAGCTACTTCAAGTTGATGAATTATAATCACTCTTGTGTACAAAGGAAGGTTCACCTCCTCCTTGTCCCGAACTCCACTCGGTCAAGCCAGGACGTTTTACTATCCCTCAGGACAACCCTCACAGAGCTACACTCATGAAAGATTCACTCACAAATGAAAAGCTTACAATGAACCTCACACCACTAAGACTACAAATCTAGTTTTGGAGACTATTTTCTAGCTAAAATATCTCTTGAGATCTTGTAAACAAAGTGTGCAAAAGTTATCTGAAGTATCTGACCAACCACTATTTATATTGAACCAAGAAAGTGCCTCATTAAAGCATCCAACGGATAGAAAGTAGCTGAATAGTCAACTAGCCGTTGGGGACGTCGGACGTCCGACAGATTAATCACCGTCCGATCCCATCGTCCGAAAATCAGCCAAGTTGTCGTTCGGACGTCCGATGGTATTTTATCGTCCGAGCTTCTGTGTCCGAACGTCGTCCAGAGAGTTATCAAATCTTCGTGGAATTTTTAGGACGTCCGATGAGATTGATGTGCGTCCGAAGCATGCGTCCGATCCTTCAGGACGTCCGATGCTTCCTTACGAGCGTCCGACAGAGTTTCCTTCTTGATGTTCTTCATCCTTTCGGACGTCCGATCCTGACTATTTGAGCGTCCGACAGCTTCAGCATACTTAGTCCCCTTTCAATTGCACTTGTTCATGGAATCAAACAACTTCAAAACTGAAAGTATATCTTGAAGAAATATTAGTATCATCCATTTGTTTTGTAAACATCAAAAGATAGGGATCAAGATCAACATTCTCCCCCTTTTTGATGATGACAAAACAATGGATGGAAGGAAGGAAAAAGATTGAGCATATGAGCATAGACTCCCCCTCACTCATTGCAACTTATAATTTCAGAATAACTCCCCCTAACACATAGCATCCATTTCTCCCCCTTTTTGTCATCATAAGATGAGAGTAATACCCAACAACCATAATCCAACAATAATAACAGAGAATCCAATATTCAAAACAAAACAGAGAAATGATACCAGAATTCAGCAATACCAACATACCAACATATCATAGAGAGATTAGCAAATCATCGTTAGATCAGAATAGTTCTTTTCTCTCCCTTTTTGACACCATACACATTCAGTAGTATTCAAAAATATCAGCGAAAACACAGATCAAAGTATCGAAAATATCAAAAAAAAATATTGTGAACAAGAATCACTGCAATGATTAACAAAATCTCCTATTTGTTAAAGTTAGCATCATGTCTAACTATCCACATGCATTTCATGCCTCTTCTCATATTCTTTCTCACATAACAATCACTTTTCATGTGACCTTTTTGACAACAAAAATTACACATAACCAAAGAGTTATCTACATGAACAGGTTTAATAAATCTTACTTGTCTTCTCCTATGGATAAAAAATTCGTTGGAATTAGAATTCAATCTATTCTTTTGAAAACAGACTTGTTTCTTGTGTTTAAGCAACTCATTTAGACCATCCATTCTTCTTTTCAAATCACCTTATTCCTTTTTGAACAAATCACAAAGTTTTGTTTTTCTATCAAGTTCAAAATGTAAAGCAGTCTCACTCTTTTTGAAGTAATCATTTTCAGCTTTCAACTTTTTATTTTGTTGAAAAAGATTTGCATTATCTCGAAGCAAAAAACCAATTTTCTGTTTTAACCCCTTGTTTCTAGCATAGGACTGTTTCAAACTATCATGCAATTTTATAATGAAAGATTCAATATCATCATCAGTTTCTTCATCACTTTCAACTTGAGAGTTATAAGATGTTACCTCATCATCTCCAATGGCCATTAGTGCCATTTGGGCCAACTCTTCTTTTTCTCTTTTTGAATTGCATTCATCCCATGTAATTTTGCAATCTCCTCTTGAACTTCTCTTGTTGAAGATCTTCTTGAAACATTTGATGCGAGGAGTTATATCATTGTCCACTTCCATGTTTTCATTACCCATGAAGGATGGGTTATCCTCCACTTGAGATGCTTTAAAAGCTATGCCTCTCTTATACATTCTTGCATTTTCTTCCTCTTGCACTTTGAATTTCAGCTTTAATTCATAAGAGATTAGGGAATTCACAAGAGATTCAATGGACATAGAATTTAAATCCTTTGCCTCTTCTATAGCATTTATTTTGTTTTCCCATTCTTTTGGCAAGGCATTCAAAATCTTTCTATTTTTCTCACCCAAAGAATATTCTTTTCCAAGCAATTTAAGATCTTGAATAATGTCACAAAATCTAGTACACATCTTATCAACATTTTCAAGAGGATGCATTTTGAAAAATTCATATTGAGAAACAAGCAAAGATTTCTTTTGTTCTTTAATATCTTGGTTACCTTCATGAAATTCACACAATTTATCCCAAATATCTTTAGCTGATTTACAACCTTTAATCCTACTAGATTCATTTACATCTAATGCATTGTACAATATATACATGGCCTTGGCATTCAAAGAAAGGTATCTCTTGTCTTTTTCATTCAATTCTTGTCTAGTCTTTAATCTACTCAAATTAGTGGTAGAGTCAACTATTCTAGCTTCATAAGGACCATCTTCTACCACATACCATAATTCAATATAAACGGATTGTAAGAAAATCATCATTCTTTGTTTCCACATGCTAAAATAAGAACCATTAAACATAGGTGGTCTATCAATAGATTGCCCTTCTAAAAAAGAAACATTTATGGTTGCCATGATCTTTACTCTAAGCGGTTAAGCTTAATCTCTAGGAGACCAAGCTCTGATACCAATTGTAAGACCCGAAGACAACCAATGAGACAGTTGATAAAAAAGCACAAGTGCTTGTGAGTAGAAGAGATAAACAAATTAAAGATCATAAACGTAACAATTAGTAAATAAAAAGGAAAGAGTTGCAAACCAATTAACTACCCAACTCCTCTTGAGCTTGTAGATTAATTGAGACAAGCTACTTCAAGTTGATGAATTATAATCACTCTTGTGTACAAAGGAAGGTTCACCTCCTCCTTGTCCCGAACTCCACTCGGTCAAGCCAGGACGTTTTACTATCCCTCAGGACAACCCTCACAGAGCTACACTCATGAAAGATTCACTCACAAATGAAAAGTTTACAATGAACCTCACACCACTAAGAGTACAAATCTAGTTTTGGAGACTATTTTCTAGCTAAAATATCTCTTGAGATCTTGTAAACAAAGTGTGCAAAAGTTATCTGAAGTATCTGACCAACCACTATTTATATTGAACCAAGAAAGTGCCTCATTAAAGCATCCAACGGATAGAAAGTAGCTGAATAGTCAACTAGCCGTTGGGGACGTCGGACGTCCGACAGATTAATCACCGTCCGATCCCATCGTCCGAAAATCAGCCAAGTTGTCGTTCGGACGTCCGATGGTATTTTATCGTCCGAGCTTCTGTGTCCGAACGTCGTCCAGAGAGTTATCAAATCTTCGTGGAATTTTTAGGACGTCCGATGAGATTGATGTGCGTCCGAAGCATGCGTCCGATCCTTCAGGACGTCCGATGCTTCAGGACGTCCGATGCTTCCTTACGAGCGTCCGACAGAGTTTCCTTCTTGATGTTCTTCATCCTTTCGGTCATCCGATCCTGACTATTTGAGCGTCCGACAGCTTCAGCATACTTAGTCCCCTTTCAATTGCACTTGTTCATGGAATCAAACAACTTCAAAACTGAAAGTATATCTTGAAGAAATATTAGTATCATCCATTTGTTTTGTAAACATCAAAAGATAGGGATCAAGATCAACATTCTCCCCCTTTTTGATGATGACAAAACAATGGATGGAAGGAAGGAAAAAGATTGAGCATATGAGCATAGACTCCCCCTCACTCATTGCAACTTATAATTTCAGAATAACTCCCCCTAACACATAGCATCCATTTCTCCCCCTTTTTGTCATCATAAGATGAGAGTAATACCCAACAACCATAATCCAACAATAATAACAGAGAATCCAATATTCAAAACAAAACAGAGAAATGATACCAGAATTCAGCAATACCAACATACCAACATATCATAGAGAGATTAGCAAATCATCGTTAGATCAGAATAGTTCTTTTCTCTCCCTTTTTGACACCATACACATTCAGTAGTATTCAAAAATATCAGCGAAAACACAGATCAAAGTATCGAAAATATCAAAAAAAAATATTGTGAACAAGAATCACTGCAATGATTAACAAAATCTCCTATTTGTTAAAGTTAGCATCATGTCTAACTATCCACATGCATTTCATGCCTCTTCTCATATTCTTTCTCACATAACAATCACTTTTCATGTGACCTTTTTGACAACAAAAATTACACATAACCAAAGAGTTATCTACATGAATAGGTTTAATAAATCTTACTTGTCTTCTCCTATGGATAGAAAATTCGTTGGAATTAGAATTCAACCTATTCTTTTGAAAACAGACTTGTTTCTTGTGTTTAAGCAACTCATTTAGACCATCCATTCTTCTTTTCAAATCACCTTGTTCCTTTTTGAACAAATCACAATGTTTTGTTTTTCTATCAAATTCAAAATGTAAAGCAGTCTCACTCTTTTTGAAGTAATCATTTTCAGCTTTCAACTTTTTATTTTGTTGAAAAAGATTTGCATTATCTCGAAGCAAAAAACCAATTTTCTGTTTTAACCCCTTGTTTCTAGCATAGGACTGTTTCAAACTATCATGCAATTTTATAATGAAAGATTCAATATCATCATCAGTTTCTTCATCACTTTCAACTTGAGAGTTATAAGATGTTACCTCATCATCTCCAATGGCCATTAGTGCCATTTGGGCCAACTCTTCTTTTTCTCTTTTTGAATTGCATTCATCCCATGTAATTTTGCAATCTCCTCTTGAACTTCTCTTGTTGAAGATCTTCTTGAAACATTTGATGCGAGGAGTTATATCATTGTCCACTTCCATGTTTTCATTACCCATGAAGGATGGGTTATCCTCCACTTGAGATGCTTTAAAAGCTATGCCTCTCTTATACATTCTTGCATTTTCTTCCTCTTGCACTTTGAATTTCAGCTTTAATTCATAAGAGATTAGCGAATTCACAAGAGATTCAATGGACATAGAATTTAAATCCTTTGCCTCTTCTATAGCATTTATTTTGTTTTCCCATTCTTTTGGCAAGGCATTCAAAATCTTTCTATTTTTCTCACCCAAAGAATATTCTTTTCCAAGCAATTTAAGATCTTGAATAATGTCACAAAATCTAGTACACATCTTATCAACATTTTCAAGAGGATGCATTTTGAAAAATTCATATTGAGAAACAAGCAAAGATTTCTTTTGTTCTTTAATATCTTGGTTACCTTCATGAAATTCACACAATTTATCCCAAATATCTTTAGCTGATTTACAACCTTTAATCCTACTAGATTCATTTACATCTAATGCATTGTACAATATATACATGGCCTTGGCATTCAAAGAAAGGTATCTCTTGTCTTTTTCATTCAATTCTTGTCTAGTCTTTAATCTACTCAAATTAGTGGTAGAGTCAACTATTCTAGCTTCATAAGGACCATCTTCTACCACATACCATAATTCAATATAAACGGATTGTAAGAAAATCATCATTCTTTGTTTCCACATGCTAAAATAAGAACCATTAAACATAGGTGGTCTATCAATAGATTGCCCTTCTAAAAAAGAAACATTTATGGTTGCCATGATCTTTACTCTAAGCGGTTAAGCTTAATCTCTAGGAGACCAAGCTCTGATACCAATTGTAAGACCCGAAGACAACCAATGAGACAGTTGATAAAAAAGCACAAGTGCTTGTGAGTAGAAGAGATAAACAAATTAAAGATCATAAACGTAACAATTAGTAAATAAAAAGGAAAGAGTTGCAAACCAATTAACTACCCAACTCCTCTTGAGCTTGTAGATTAATTGAGACAAGCTACTTCAAGTTGATGAATTATAATCACTCTTGTGTACAAAGGAAGGTTCACCTCCTCCTTGTCCCGAACTCCACTCGGTCAAGCCAGGACGTTTTACTATCCCTCAGGACAACCCTCACAGAGCTACACTCATGAAAGATTCACTCACAAATGAAAAGTTTACAATGAACCTCACACCACTAAGAGTACAAATCTAGTTTTGGAGACTATTTTCTAGCTAAAATATCTCTTGAGATCTTGTAAACAAAGTGTGCAAAAGTTATCTGAAGTATCTGACCAACCACTATTTATATTGAACCAAGAAAGTGCCTCATTAAAGCATCCAACGGATAGAAAGTAGCTGAATAGTCAACTAGCCGTTGGGGACGTCGGACGTCCGACAGATTAATCACCGTCCGATCCCATCGTCCGAAAATCAGCCAAGTTGTCGTTCGGACGTCCGATGGTATTTTATCGTCCGAGCTTCTGTGTCCGAACGTCGTCCAGAGAGTTATCAAATCTTCGTGGAATTTTTAGGACGTCCGATGAGATTGATGTGCGTCCGAAGCATGCGTCCGATCCTTCAGGACGTCCGATGCTTCAGGACGTCCGATGCTTCCTTACGAGCGTCCGACAGAGTTTCCTTCTTGATGTTCTTCATCCTTTCGGTCATCCGATCCTGACTATTTGAGCGTCCGACAGCTTCAGCATACTTAGTCCCCTTTCAATTGCACTTGTTCATGGAATCAAACAACTTCAAAACTGAAAGTATATCTTGAAGAAATATTAGTATCATCCATTTGTTTTGTAAACATCAAAAGATAGGGATCAAGATCAACATTCTCCCCCTTTTTGATGATGACAAAACAATGGATGGAAGGAAGGAAAAAGATTGAGCATATGAGCATAGACTCCCCCTCACTCATTGCAACTTATAATTTCAGAATAACTCCCCCTAACACATAGCATCCATTTCTCCCCCTTTTTGTCATCATAAGATGAGAGTAATACCCAACAACCATAATCCAACAATAATAACAGAGAATCCAATATTCAAAACAAAACAGAGAAATGATACCAGAATTCAGCAATACCAACATACCAACATATCATAGAGAGATTAGCAAATCATCGTTAGATCAGAATAGTTCTTTTCTCTCCCTTTTTGACACCATACACATTCAGTAGTATTCAAAAATATCAGCGAAAACACAGATCAAAGTATCGAAAATATCAAAAAAAAATATTGTGAACAAGAATCACTGCAATGATTAACAAAATCTCCTATTTGTTAAAGTTAGCATCATGTCTAACTATCCACATGCATTTCATGCCTCTTCTCATATTCTTTCTCACATAACAATCACTTTTCATGTGACCTTTTTGACAACAAAAATTACACATAACCAAAGAGTTATCTACATGAATAGGTTTAATAAATCTTACTTGTCTTCTCCTATGGATAGAAAATTCGTTGGAATTAGAATTCAACCTATTCTTTTGAAAACAGACTTGTTTCTTGTGTTTAAGCAACTCATTTAGACCATCCATTCTTCTTTTCAAATCACCTTGTTCCTTTTTGAACAAATCACAATGTTTTGTTTTTCTATCAAATTCAAAATGTAAAGCAGTCTCACTCTTTTTGAAGTAATCATTTTCAGCTTTCAACTTTTTATTTTGTTGAAAAAGATTTGCATTATCTCGAAGCAAAAAACCAATTTTCTGTTTTAACCCCTTGTTTCTAGCATAGGACTGTTTCAAACTATCATGCAATTTTATAATGAAAGATTCAATATCATCATCAGTTTCTTCATCACTTTCAACTTGAGAGTTATAAGATGTTACCTCATCATCTCCAATGGCCATTAGTGCCATTTGGGCCAACTCTTCTTTTTCTCTTTTTGAATTGCATTCATCCCATGTAATTTTGCAATCTCCTCTTGAACTTCTCTTGTTGAAGATCTTCTTGAAACATTTGATGCGAGGAGTTATATCATTGTCCACTTCCATGTTTTCATTACCCATGAAGGATGGGTTATCCTCCACTTGAGATGCTTTAAAAGCTATGCCTCTCTTATACATTCTTGCATTTTCTTCCTCTTGCACTTTGAATTTCAGCTTTAATTCATAAGAGATTAGGGAATTCACAAGAGATTCAATGGACATAGAATTTAAATCCTTTGCCTCTTCTATAGCATTTATTTTGTTTTCCCATTCTTTTGGCAAGGCATTCAAAATCTTTCTATTTTTCTCACCCAAAGAATATTCTTTTCCAAGCAATTTAAGATCTTGAATAATGTCACAAAATCTAGTACACATCTTATCAACATTTTCAAGAGGATGCATTTTGAAAAATTCATATTGAGAAACAAGCAAAGATTTCTTTTGTTCTTTAATATCTTGGTTACCTTCATGAAATTCACACAATTTATCCCAAATATCTTTAGCTGATTTACAACCTTTAATCCTACTAGATTCATTTACATCTAATGCATTGTACAATATATACATGGCCTTGGCATTCAAAGAAAGGTATCTCTTGTCTTTTTCATTCAATTCTTGTCTAGTCTTTAATCTACTCAAATTAGTGGTAGAGTCAACTATTCTAGCTTCATAAGGACCATCTTCTACCACATACCATAATTCAATATAAACGGATTGTAAGAAAATCATCATTCTTTGTTTCCACATGCTAAAATAAGAACCATTAAACATAGGTGGTCTATCAATAGATTGCCCTTCTAAAAAAGAAACATTTATGGTTGCCATGATCTTTACTCTAAGCGGTTAAGCTTAATCTCTAGGAGACCAAGCTCTGATACCAATTGTAAGACCCGAAGACAACCAATGAGACAGTTGATAAAAAAGCACAAGTGCTTGTGAGTAGAAGAGATAAACAAATTAAAGATCATAAACGTAACAATTAGTAAATAAAAAGGAAAGAGTTGCAAACCAATTAACTACCCAACTCCTCTTGAGCTTGTAGATTAATTGAGACAAGCTACTTCAAGTTGATGAATTATAATCACTCTTGTGTACAAAGGAAGGTTCACCTCCTCCTTGTCCCGAACTCCACTCGGTCAAGCCAGGACGTTTTACTATCCCTCAGGACAACCCTCACAGAGCTACACTCATGAAAGATTCACTCACAAATGAAAAGTTTACAATGAACCTCACACCACTAAGAGTACAAATCTAGTTTTGGAGACTATTTTCTAGCTAAAATATCTCTTGAGATCTTGTAAACAAAGTGTGCAAAAGTTATCTGAAGTATCTGACCAACCACTATTTATATTGAACCAAGAAAGTGCCTCATTAAAGCATCCAACGGATAGAAAGTAGCTGAATAGTCAACTAGCCGTTGGGGACGTCGGACGTCCGACAGATTAATCACCGTCCGATCCCATCGTCCGAAAATCAGCCAAGTTGTCGTTCGGACGTCCGATGGTATTTTATCGTCCGAGCTTCTGTGTCCGAACGTCGTCCAGAGAGTTATCAAATCTTCGTGGAATTTTTAGGACGTCCGATGAGATTGATGTGCGTCCGAAGCATGCGTCCGATCCTTCAGGACGTCCGATGCTTCAGGACGTCCGATGCTTCCTTACGAGCGTCCGACAGAGTTTCCTTCTTGATGTTCTTCATCCTTTCGGTCATCCGATCCTGACTATTTGAGCGTCCGACAGCTTCAGCATACTTAGTCCCCTTTCAATTGCACTTGTTCATGGAATCAAACAACTTCAAAACTGAAAGTATATCTTGAAGAAATATTAGTATCATCCATTTGTTTTGTAAACATCAAAAGATAGGGATCAAGATCAACATTCTCCCCCTTTTTGATGATGACAAAACAATGGATGGAAGGAAGGAAAAAGATTGAGCATATGAGCATAGACTCCCCCTCACTCATTGCAACTTATAATTTCAGAATAACTCCCCCTAACACATAGCATCCATTTCTCCCCCTTTTTGTCATCATAAGATGAGAGTAATACCCAACAACCATAATCCAACAATAATAACAGAGAATCCAATATTCAAAACAAAACAGAGAAATGATACCAGAATTCAGCAATACCAACATACCAACATATCATAGAGAGATTAGCAAATCATCGTTAGATCAGAATAGTTCTTTTCTCTCCCTTTTTGACACCATACACATTCAGTAGTATTCAAAAATATCAGCGAAAACACAGATCAAAGTATCGAAAATATCAAAAAAAAATATTGTGAACAAGAATCACTGCAATGATTAACAAAATCTCCTATTTGTTAAAGTTAGCATCATGTCTAACTATCCACATGCATTTCATGCCTCTTCTCATATTCTTTCTCACATAACAATCACTTTTCATGTGACCTTTTTGACAACAAAAATTACACATAACCAAAGAGTTATCTACATGAATAGGTTTAATAAATCTTACTTGTCTTCTCCTATGGATAGAAAATTCGTTGGAATTAGAATTCAACCTATTCTTTTGAAAACAGACTTGTTTCTTGTGTTTAAGCAACTCATTTAGACCATCCATTCTTCTTTTCAAATCACCTTGTTCCTTTTTGAACAAATCACAATGTTTTGTTTTTCTATCAAATTCAAAATGTAAAGCAGTCTCACTCTTTTTGAAGTAATCATTTTCAGCTTTCAACTTTTTATTTTGTTGAAAAAGATTTGCATTATCTCGAAGCAAAAAACCAATTTTCTGTTTTAACCCCTTGTTTCTAGCATAGGACTGTTTCAAACTATCATGCAATTTTATAATGAAAGATTCAATATCATCATCAGTTTCTTCATCACTTTCAACTTGAGAGTTATAAGATGTTACCTCATCATCTCCAATGGCCATTAGTGCCATTTGGGCCAACTCTTCTTTTTCTCTTTTTGAATTGCATTCATCCCATGTAATTTTGCAATCTCCTCTTGAACTTCTCTTGTTGAAGATCTTCTTGAAACATTTGATGCGAGGAGTTATATCATTGTCCACTTCCATGTTTTCATTACCCATGAAGGATGGGTTATCCTCCACTTGAGATGCTTTAAAAGCTATGCCTCTCTTATACATTCTTGCATTTTCTTCCTCTTGCACTTTGAATTTCAGCTTTAATTCATAAGAGATTAGGGAATTCACAAGAGATTCAATGGACATAGAATTTAAATCCTTTGCCTCTTCTATAGCATTTATTTTGTTTTCCCATTCTTTTGGCAAGGCATTCAAAATCTTTCTATTTTTCTCACCCAAAGAATATTCTTTTCCAAGCAATTTAAGATCTTGAATAATGTCACAAAATCTAGTACACATCTTATCAACATTTTCAAGAGGATGCATTTTGAAAAATTCATATTGAGAAACAAGCAAAGATTTCTTTTGTTCTTTAATATCTTGGTTACCTTCATGAAATTCACACAATTTATCCCAAATATCTTTAGCTGATTTACAACCTTTAATCCTACTAGATTCATTTACATCTAATGCATTGTACAATATATACATGGCCTTGGCATTCAAAGAAAGGTATCTCTTGTCTTTTTCATTCAATTCTTGTCTAGTCTTTAATCTACTCAAATTAGTGGTAGAGTCAACTATTCTAGCTTCATAAGGACCATCTTCTACCACATACCATAATTCAATATAAACGGATTGTAAGAAAATCATCATTCTTTGTTTCCACATGCTAAAATGAGAACCATTAAACATAGGTGGTCTATCAATAGATTGCCCTTCTAAAAAAGAAACATTTATGGTTGCCATGATCTTTACTCTAAGCGGTTAAGCTTAATCTCTAGGAGACCAAGCTCTGATACCAATTGTAAGACCCGAAGACAACCAATGAGACAGTTGATAAGAAAGCACAAGTGCTTGTGAGTAGAAGAGATAAACAAATTAAAGATCATAAACGTAACAATTAGTAAATAAAAAGGAAAGAGTTGCAAACCAATTAACTACCCAACTCCTCTTGAGCTTGTAGATTAATTGAGACAAGCTACTTCAAGTTGATGAATTATAATCACTCTTGTGTACAAAGGAAGGTTCACCTCCTCCTTGTCCCGAACTCCACTCGGTCAAGCCAGGACGTTTTACTATCCCTCAGGACAACCCTCACAGAGCTACACTCATGAAAGATTCACTCACAAATGAAAAGCTTACAATGAACCTCACACCACTAAGACTACAAATCTAGTTTTGGAGACTATTTTCTAGCTAAAATATCTCTTGAGATCTTGTAAACAAAGTGTGCAAAAGTTATCTGAAGTATCTGACCAACCACTATTTATATTGAACCAAGAAAGTGCCTCATTAAAGCATCCAACGGATAGAAAGTAGCTGAATAGTCAACTAGCCGTTGGGGACGTCGGACGTCCGACAGATTAATCACCGTCCGATCCCATCGTCCGAAAATCAGCCAAGTTGTCGTTCGGACGTCCGATGGTATTTTATCGTCCGAGCTTCTGTGTCCGAACGTCGTCCAGAGAGTTATCAAATCTTCGTGGAATTTTTAGGACGTCCGATGAGATTGATGTGCGTCCGAAGCATGCGTCCGATCTTCGACGTCCGATGCTTCAGGACGTCCGATGCTTCCTTACGAGCGTCCGACAGAGTTTCCTTCTTGATGTTCTTCATCCTTTCGGACGTCCGATCCTGACTATTTGAGCGTCCGACAGCTTCAGCATACTTAGTCCCCTTTCAATTGCACTTGTTCATGGAATCAAACAACTTCAAAACTGAAAGTATATCTTGAAGAAATATTAGTATCATCCATTTGTTTTGTAAACATCAAAAGATAGGGATCAAGATCAACATTCTCCCCCTTTTTGATGATGACAAAACAATGGATGGAAGGAAGGAAAAAGATTGAGCATATGAGCATAGACTCCCCCTCACTCATTGCAACTTATAATTTCAGAATAACTCCCCCTAACACATAGCATCCATTTCTCCCCCTTTTTGTCATCATAAGATGAGAGTAATACCCAACAACCATAATCCAACAATAATAACAGAGAATCCAATATTCAAAACAAAACAGAGAAATGATACCAGAATTCAGCAATACCAACATACCAACATATCATAGAGAGATTAGCAAATCATCGTTAGATCAGAATAGTTCTTTTCTCTCCCTTTTTGACACCATACACATTCAGTAGTATTCAAAAATATCAGCGAAAACACAGATCAAAGTATCGAAAATATCAAAAAAAAATATTGTGAACAAGAATCACTGCAATGATTAACAAAATCTCCTATTTGTTAAAGTTAGCATCATGTCTAACTATCCACATGCATTTCATGCCTCTTCTCATATTCTTTCTCACATAACAATCACTTTTCATGTGACCTTTTTGACAACAAAAATTACACATAACCAAAGAGTTATCTACATGAACAGGTTTAATAAATCTTACTTGTCTTCTCCTATGGATAGAAAATTCGTTGGAATTAGAATTCAACCTATTCTTTTGAAAACAGACTTGTTTCTTGTGTTTAAGCAACTCATTTAGACCATCCATTCTTCTTTTCAAATCACCTTGTTCCTTTTTGAACAAATCACAAAGTTTTGTTTTTCTATCAAGTTCAAAATGTAAAGCAGTCTCACTCTTTTTGAAGTAATCATTTTCAGCTTTCAACTTTTTATTTTGTTGAAAAAGATTTGCATTATCTCGAAGCAAAAAACCAATTTTCTGTTTTAACCCCTTGTTTCTAGCATAGGACTGTTTCAAACTATCATGCAATTTTATAATGAAAGATTCAATATCATCATCAGTTTCTTCATCACTTTCAACTTGAGAGTTATAAGATGTTACCTCATCATCTCCAATGGCCATTAGTGCCATTTGGGCCAACTCTTCTTTTTCTCTTTTTGAATTGCATTCATCCCATGTAATTTTGCAATCTCCTCTTGAACTTCTCTTGTTGAAGATCTTCTTGAAACATTTGATGCGAGGAGTTATATCATTGTCCACTTCCATGTTTTCATTACCCATGAAGGATGGGTTATCCCCCACTTGAGATGCTTTAAAAGCTATGCCTCTCTTATACATTCTTGCATTTTCTTCCTCTTGCACTTTGAATTTCAGCTTTAATTCATAAGAGATTAGGGAATTCACAAGAGATTCAATGGACATAGAATTTAAATCCTTTGCCTCTTCTATAGCATTTATTTTGTTTTCCCATTCTTTTGGCAAGGCATTCAAAATCTTTCTATTTTTCTCACCCAAAGAATATTCTTTTCCAAGCAATTTAAGATCTTGAATAATGTCACAAAATCTAGTACACATCTTATCAACATTTTCAAGAGGATGCATTTTGAAAAATTCATATTGAGAAACAAGCAAAGATTTCTTTTGTTCTTTAATATCTTGGTTACCTTCATGAAATTCACACAATTTATCCCAAATATCTTTAGCTGATTTACAACCTTTAATCCTACTAGATTCATTTACATCTAATGCATTGTACAATATATACATGGCCTTGGCATTCAAAGAAAGGTATCTCTTGTCTTTTTCATTCAATTCTTGTCTAGTCTTTAATCTACTCAAATTAGTGGTAGAGTCAACTATTCTAGCTTCATAAGGACCATCTTCTACCACATACCATAATTCAATATAAACGGATTGTAAGAAAATCATCATTCTTTGTTTCCACATGCTAAAATGAGAACCATTAAACATAGGTGGTCTATCAATAGATTGCCCTTCTAAAAAAGAAACATTTATGGTTGCCATGATCTTTACTCTAAGCGGTTAAGCTTAATCTCTAGGAGACCAAGCTCTGATACCAATTGTAAGACCCGAAGACAACCAATGAGACAGTTGATAAGAAAGCACAAGTGCTTGTGAGTAGAAGAGATAAACAAATTAAAGATCATAAACGTAACAATTAGTAAATAAAAAGGAAAGAGTTGCAAACCAATTAACTACCCAACTCCTCTTGAGCTTGTAGATTAATTGAGACAAGCTACTTCAAGTTGATGAATTATAATCACTCTTGTGTACAAAGGAAGGTTCACCTCCTCCTTGTCCCGAACTCCACTCGGTCAAGCCAGGACGTTTTACTATCCCTCAGGACAACCCTCACAGAGCTACACTCATGAAAGATTCACTCACAAATGAAAAGCTTACAATGAACCTCACACCACTAAGACTACAAATCTAGTTTTGGAGACTATTTTCTAGCTAAAATATCTCTTGAGATCTTGTAAACAAAGTGTGCAAAAGTTATCTGAAGTATCTGACCAACCACTATTTATATTGAACCAAGAAAGTGCCTCATTAAAGCATCCAACGGATAGAAAGTAGCTGAATAGTCAACTAGCCGTTGGGGACGTCGGACGTCCGACAGATTAATCACCGTCCGATCCCATCGTCCGAAAATCAGCCAAGTTGTCGTTCGGACGTCCGATGGTATTTTATCGTCCGAGCTTCTGTGTCCGAACGTCGTCCAGAGAGTTATCAAATCTTCGTGGAATTTTTAGGACGTCCGATGAGATTGATGTGCGTCCGAAGCATGCGTCCGATCCTTCAGGACGTCCGATGCTTCCTTACGAGCGTCCGACAGAGTTTCCTTCTTGATGTTCTTCATCCTTTCGGACGTCCGATCCTGACTATTTGAGCGTCCGACAGCTTCAGCATACTTAGTCCCCTTTCAATTGCACTTGTTCATGGAATCAAACAACTTCAAAACTGAAAGTATATCTTGAAGAAATATTAGTATCATCCATTTGTTTTGTAAACATCAAAAGATAGGGATCAAGATCAACATTCTCCCCCTTTTTGATGATGACAAAACAATGGATGGAAGGAAGGAAAAAGATTGAGCATATGAGCATAGACTCCCCCTCACTCATTGCAACTTATAATTTCAGAATAACTCCCCCTAACACATAGCATCCATTTCTCCCCCTTTTTGTCATCATAAGATGAGAGTAATACCCAACAACCATAATCCAACAATAATAACAGAGAATCCAATATTCAAAACAAAACAGAGAAATGATACCAGAATTCAGCAATACCAACATACCAACATATCATAGAGAGATTAGCAAATCATCGTTAGATCAGAATAGTTCTTTTCTCTCCCTTTTTGACACCATACACATTCAGTAGTATTCAAAAATATCAGCGAAAACACAGATCAAAGTATCGAAAATATCAAAAAAAAATATTGTGAACAAGAATCACTGCAATGATTAACAAAATCTCCTATTTGTTAAAGTTAGCATCATGTCTAACTATCCACATGCATTTCATGCCTCTTCTCATATTCTTTCTCACATAACAATCACTTTTCATGTGACCTTTTTGACAACAAAAATTACACATAACCAAAGAGTTATCTACATGAACAGGTTTAATAAATCTTACTTGTCTTCTCCTATGGATAAAAAATTCGTTGGAATTAGAATTCAACCTATTCTTTTGAAAACAGACTTGTTTCTTGTGTTTAAGCAACTCATTTAGACCATCCATTCTTCTTTTCAAATCACCTTGTTCCTTTTTGAACAAATCACAAAGTTTTGTTTTTCTATCAAGTTCAAAATGTAAAGCAGTCTCACTCTTTTTGAAGTAATCATTTTCAGCTTTCAACTTTTTATTTTGTTGAAAAAGATTTGCATTATCTCGAAGCAAAAAACCAATTTTCTGTTTTAACCCCTTGTTTCTAGCATAGGACTGTTTCAAACTATCATGCAATTTTATAATGAAAGATTCAATATCATCATCAGTTTCTTCATCACTTTCAACTTGAGAGTTATAAGATGTTACCTCATCATCTCCAATGGCCATTAGTGCCATTTGGGCCAACTCTTCTTTTTCTCTTTTTGAATTGCATTCATCCCATGTAATTTTGCAATCTCCTCTTGAACTTCTCTTGTTGAAGATCTTCTTGAAACATTTGATGCGAGGAGTTATATCATTGTCCACTTCCATGTTTTCATTACCCATGAAGGATGGGTTATCCTCCACTTGAGATGCTTTAAAAGCTATGCCTCTCTTATACATTCTTGCATTTTCTTCCTCTTGCACTTTGAATTTCAGCTTTAATTCATAAGAGATTAGGGAATTCACAAGAGATTCAATGGACATAGAATTTAAATCCTTTGCCTCTTCTATAGCATTTATTTTGTTTTCCCATTCTTTTGGCAAGGCATTCAAAATCTTTCTATTTTTCTCACCCAAAGAATATTCTTTTCCAAGCAATTTAAGATCTTGAATAATGTCACAAAATCTAGTACACATCTTATCAACATTTTCAAGAGGATGCATTTTGAAAAATTCATATTGAGAAACAAGCAAAGATTTCTTTTGTTCTTTAATATCTTGGTTACCTTCATGAAATTCACACAATTTATCCCAAATATCTTTAGCTGATTTACAACCTTTAATTCTACTAGATTCATTTACATCTAATGCATTGTACAATATATACATGGCCTTGGCATTCAAAGAAAGGTATCTCTTGTCTTTTTCATTCAATTCTTGTCTAGTCTTTAATCTACTCAAATTAGTGGTAGAGTCAACTATTCTAGCTTCATAAGGACCATCTTCTACCACATACCATAATTCAATATAAACGGATTGTAAGAAAATCATCATTCTTTGTTTCCACATGCTAAAATGAGAACCATTAAACATAGGTGGTCTATCAATAGATTGCCCTTCTAAAAAAGAAACATTTATGGTTGCCATGATCTTTACTCTAAGCGGTTAAGCTTAATCTCTAGGAGACCAAGCTCTGATACCAATTGTAAGACCCGAAGACAACCAATGAGACAGTTGATAAGAAAGCACAAGTGCTTGTGAGTAGAAGAGATAAACAAATTAAAGATCATAAACGTAACAATTAGTAAATAAAAAGGAAAGAGTTGCAAACCAATTAACTACCCAACTCCTCTTGAGCTTGTAGATTAATTGAGACAAGCTACTTCAAGTTGATGAATTATAATCACTCTTGTGTACAAAGGAAGGTTCACCTCCTCCTTGTCCCGAACTCCACTCGGTCAAGCCAGGACGTTTTACTATCCCTCAGGACAACCCTCACAGAGCTACACTCATGAAAGATTCACTCACAAATGAAAAGCTTACAATGAACCTCACACCACTAAGACTACAAATCTAGTTTTGGAGACTATTTTCTAGCTAAAATATCTCTTGAGATCTTGTAAACAAAGTGTGCAAAAGTTATCTGAAGTATCTGACCAACCACTATTTATATTGAACCAAGAAAGTGCCTCATTAAAGCATCCAACGGATAGAAAGTAGCTGAATAGTCAACTAGCCGTTGGGGACGTCGGACGTCCGACAGATTAATCACCGTCCGATCCCATCGTCCGAAAATCAGCCAAGTTGTCGTTCGGACGTCCGATGGTATTTTATCGTCCGAGCTTCTGTGTCCGAACGTCGTCCAGAGAGTTATCAAATCTTCGTGGAATTTTTAGGACGTCCGATGAGATTGATGTGCGTCCGAAGCATGCGTCCGATGCTTCAGGACGTCCGATGCTTCCTTACGAGCGTCCGACAGAGTTTCCTTCTTGATGTTCTTCATCCTTTCGGACGTCCGATCCTGACTATTTGAGCGTCCGACAGCTTCAGCATACTTAGTCCCCTTTCAATTGCACTTGTTCATGGAATCAAACAACTTCAAAACTGAAAGTATATCTTGAAGAAATATTAGTATCATCCATTTGTTTTGTAAACATCAAAAGATAGGGATCAAGATCAACATTCTCCCCCTTTTTGATGATGACAAAACAATGGATGGAAGGAAGGAAAAAGATTGAGCATATGAGCATAGACTCCCCCTCACTCATTGCAACTTATAATTTCAGAATAACTCCCCCTAACACATAGCATCCATTTCTCCCCCTTTTTGTCATCATAAGATGAGAGTAATACCCAACAACCATAATCCAACAATAATAACAGAGAATCCAATATTCAAAACAAAACAGAGAAATGATACCAGAATTCAGCAATACCAACATACCAACATATCATAGAGAGATTAGCAAATCATCGTTAGATCAGAATAGTTCTTTTCTCTCCCTTTTTGACACCATACACATTCAGTAGTATTCAAAAATATCAGCGAAAACACAGATCAAAGTATCGAAAATATCAAAAAAAAATATTGTGAACAAGAATCACTGCAATGATTAACAAAATCTCCTATTTGTTAAAGTTAGCATCATGTCTAACTATCCACATACATTTCATGCCTCTTCTCATATTCTTTCTCACATAACAATCACTTTTCATGTGACCTTTTTGACAACAAAAATTACACATAACCAAAGAGTTATCTACATGAACAGGTTTAATAAATCTTACTTGTCTTCTCATATGGATAGAAAATTCGTTGGAATTAGAATTCAACCTATTCTTTTGAAAACAGACTTGTTTCTTGTGTTTAAGCAACTCATTTAGACCATCCATTCTTCTTTTCAAATCACCTTGTTCCTTTTTGAACAAATCACAAAGTTTTGTTTTTCTATCAAGTTCAAAATGTAAAGCAGTCTCACTCTTTTTGAAGTAATCATTTTCAGCTTTCAACTTTTTATTTTGTTGAAAAAGATTTGCATTATCTCGAAGCAAAAAACCAATTTTCTGTTTTAACCCCTTGTTTCTAGCATAGGACTGTTTCAAACTATCATGCAATTTTATAATGAAAGATTCAATATCATCATCAGTTTCTTCATCACTTTCAACTTGAGAGTTATAAGATGTTACCTCATCATCTCCAATGGCCATTAGTGCCATTTGGGCCAACTCTTCTTTTTCTCTTTTTGAATTGCATTCATCCCATGTAATTTTGCAATCTCCTCTTGAACTTCTCTTGTTGAAGATCTTCTTGAAACATTTGATGCGAGGAGTTATATCATTGTCCACTTCGATGTTTTCATTACCCATGAAGGATGGGTTATCCCCCACTTGAGATGCTTTAAAAGCTATGCCTCTCTTATACATTCTTGCATTTTCTTCCTCTTGCACTTTGAATTTCAGCTTTAATTCATAAGAGATTAGGGAATTCACAAGAGATTCAATGGACATAGAATTTAAATCCTTTGCCTCTTCTATAGCATTTATTTTGTTTTCCCATTCTTTTGGCAAGGCATTCAAAATCTTTCTATTTTTCTCACCCAAAGAATATTCTTTTCCAAGCAATTTAAGATCTTGAATAATGTCACAAAATCTAGTACACATCTTATCAACATTTTCAAGAGGATGCATTTTGAAAAATTCATATTGAGAAACAAGCAAAGATTTCTTTTGTTCTTTAATATCTTGGTTACCTTCATGAAATTCACACAATTTATCCCAAATATCTTTAGCTGATTTACAACCTTTAATCCTACTAGATTCATTTACATCTAATGCATTGTACAATATATACATGGCCTTGGCATTCAAAGAAAGGTATCTCTTGTCTTTTTCATTCAATTCTTGTCTAGTCTTTAATCTACTCAAATTAGTGGTAGAGTCAACTATTCTAGCTTCATAAGGACCATCTTCTACCACATACCATAATTCAATATAAACGGATTGTAAGAAAATCATCATTCTTTGTTTCCACATGCTAAAATGAGAACCATTAAACATAGGTGGTCTATCAATAGATTGCCCTTCTTAAAAAGAAACATTTATGGTTGCCATGATCTTTACTCTAAGCGGTTAAGCTTAATCTCTAGGAGACCAAGCTCTGATACCAATTGTAAGACCCGAAGACAACCAATGAGACAGTTGATAAGAAAGCACAAGTGCTTATGAGTAGAAGAGATAAACAAATTAAAGATCATAAACGTAACAATTAGTAAATAAAAAGGAAAGAGTTGCAAACCAATTAACTACCCAACTCCTCTTGAGCTTGTAGATTAATTGAGACAAGCTACTTCAAGTTGATGAATTATAATCACTCTTGTGTACAAAGGAAGGTTCACCTCCTCCTTGTCCCGAACTCCACTCGGTCAAGCCAGGACGTTTTACTATCCCTCAGGACAACCCTCACAGAGCTACACTCATGAAAGATTCACTCACAAATGAAAAGCTTACAATGAACCTCACACCACTAAGACTACAAATCTAGTTTTGGAGACTATTTTCTAGCTAAAATATCTCTTGAGATCTTGTAAACAAAGTGTGCAAAAGTTATCTGAAGTATCTGACCAACCACTATTTATATTGAACCAAGAAAGTGCCTCATTAAAGCATCCAACGGATAGAAAGTAGCTGAATAGTCAACTAGCCGTTGGGGACGTCGGACGTCCGACAGATTAATCACCGTCCGATCCCATCGTCCGAAAATCAGCCAAGTTGTCGTTCGGACGTCCGATGGTATTTTATCGTCCGAGCTTCTGTGTCCGAACGTCGTCCAGAGAGTTATCAAATCTTCGTGGAATTTTTAGGACGTCCGATGAGATTGATGTGCGTCCGAAGCATGCGTCCGATCCTTCAGGACGTCCGATGCTTCCTTACGAGCGTCCGACAGAGTTTCCTTCTTGATGTTCTTCATCCTTTCGGACGTCCGATCCTGACTATTTGAGCGTCCGACAGCTTCAGCATACTTAGTCCCCTTTCAATTGCACTTGTTCATGGAATCAAACAACTTCAAAACTGAAAGTATATCTTGAAGAAATATTAGTATCATCCATTTGTTTTGTAAACATCAAAAGATAGGGATCAAGATCAACATTCTCCCCCTTTTTGATGATGACAAAACAATGGATGGAAGGAAGGAAAAAGATTGAGCATATGAGCATAGACTCCCCCTCACTCATTGCAACTTATAATTTCAGAATAACTCCCCCTAACACATAGCATCCATTTCTCCCCCTTTTTGTCATCATAAGATGAGAGTAATACCCAACAACCATAATCCAACAATAATAACAGAGAATCCAATATTCAAAACAAAACAGAGAAATGATACCAGAATTCAGCAATACCAACATACCAACATATCATAGAGAGATTAGCAAATCATCGTTAGATCAGAATAGTTCTTTTCTCTCCCTTTTTGACACCATACACATTCAGTAGTATTCAAAAATATCAGCGAAAACACAGATCAAAGTATCGAAAATATCAAAAAAAAATATTGTGAACAAGAATCACTGCAATGATTAACAAAATCTCCTATTTGTTAAAGTTAGCATCATGTCTAACTATCCACATGCATTTCATGCCTCTTCTCATATTCTTTCTCACATAACAATCACTTTTCATGTGACCTTTTTGACAACAAAAATTACACATAACCAAAGAGTTATCTACATGAACAGGTTTAATAAATCTTACTTGTCTTCTCCTATGGATAAAAAATTCGTTGGAATTAGAATTCAACCTATTCTTTTGAAAACAGACTTGTTTCTTGTGTTTAAGCAACTCATTTAGACCATCCATTCTTCTTTTCAAATCACCTTGTTCCTTTTTGAACAAATCACAAAGTTTTGTTTTTCTATCAAGTTCAAAATGTAAAGCAGTCTCACTCTTTTTGAAGTAATCATTTTCAGCTTTCAACTTTTTATTTTGTTGAAAAAGATTTGCATTATCTCGAAGCAAAAAACCAATTTTCTGTTTTAACCCCTTGTTTCTAGCATAGGACTGTTTCAAACTATCATGCAATTTTATAATGAAAGATTCAATATCATCATCAGTTTCTTCATCACTTTCAACTTGAGAGTTATAAGATGTTACCTCATCATCTCCAATGGCCATTAGTGCCATTTGGGCCAACTCTTCTTTTTCTCTTTTTGAATTGCATTCATCCCATGTAATTTTGCAATCTCCTCTTGAACTTCTCTTGTTGAAGATCTTCTTGAAACATTTGATGCGAGGAGTTATATCATTGTCCACTTCCATGTTTTCATTACCCATGAAGGATGGGTTATCCTCCACTTGAGATGCTTTAAAAGCTATGCCTCTCTTATACATTCTTGCATTTTCTTCCTCTTGCACTTTGAATTTCAGCTTTAATTCATAAGAGATTAGGGAATTCACAAGAGATTCAATGGACATAGAATTTAAATCCTTTGCCTCTTCTATAGCATTTATTTTGTTTTCCCATTCTTTTGGCAAGGCATTCAAAATCTTTCTATTTTTCTCACCCAAAGAATATTCTTTTCCAAGCAATTTAAGATCTTGAATAATGTCACAAAATCTAGTACACATCTTATCAACATTTTCAAGAGGATGCATTTTGAAAAATTCATATTGAGAAACAAGCAAAGATTTCTTTTGTTCTTTAATATCTTGGTTACCTTCATGAAATTCACACAATTTATCCCAAATATCTTTAGCTGATTTACAACCTTTAATTCTACTAGATTCATTTACATCTAATGCATTGTACAATATATACATGGCCTTGGCATTCAAAGAAAGGTATCTCTTGTCTTTTTCATTCAATTCTTGTCTAGTCTTTAATCTACTCAAATTAGTGGTAGAGTCAACTATTCTAGCTTCATAAGGACCATCTTCTACCACATACCATAATTCAATATAAACGGATTGTAAGAAAATCATCATTCTTTGTTTCCACATGCTAAAATGAGAACCATTAAACATAGGTGGTCTATCAATAGATTGCCCTTCTAAAAAAGAAACATTTATGGTTGCCATGATCTTTACTCTAAGCGGTTAAGCTTAATCTCTAGGAGACCAAGCTCTGATACCAATTGTAAGACCCGAAGACAACCAATGAGACAGTTGATAAGAAAGCACAAGTGCTTGTGAGTAGAAGAGATAAACAAATTAAAGATCATAAACGTAACAATTAGTAAATAAAAAGGAAAGAGTTGCAAACCAATTAACTACCCAACTCCTCTTGAGCTTGTAGATTAATTGAGACAAGCTACTTCAAGTTGATGAATTATAATCACTCTTGTGTACAAAGGAAGGTTCACCTCCTCCTTGTCCCGAACTCCACTCGGTCAAGCCAGGACGTTTTACTATCCCTCAGGACAACCCTCACAGAGCTACACTCATGAAAGATTCACTCACAAATGAAAAGCTTACAATGAACCTCACACCACTAAGACTACAAATCTAGTTTTGGAGACTATTTTCTAGCTAAAATATCTCTTGAGATCTTGTAAACAAAGTGTGCAAAAGTTATCTGAAGTATCTGACCAACCACTATTTATATTGAACCAAGAAAGTGCCTCATTAAAGCATCCAACGGATAGAAAGTAGCTGAATAGTCAACTAGCCGTTGGGGACGTCGGACGTCCGACAGATTAATCACCGTCCGATCCCATCGTCCGAAAATCAGCCAAGTTGTCGTTCGGACGTCCGATGGTATTTTATCGTCCGAGCTTCTGTGTCCGAACGTCGTCCAGAGAGTTATCAAATCTTCGTGGAATTTTTAGGACGTCCGATGAGATTGATGTGCGTCCGAAGCATGCGTCCGATGCTTCAGGACGTCCGATGCTTCCTTACGAGCGTCCGACAGAGTTTCCTTCTTGATGTTCTTCATCCTTTCGGACGTCCGATCCTGACTATTTGAGCGTCCGACAGCTTCAGCATACTTAGTCCCCTTTCAATTGCACTTGTTCATGGAATCAAACAACTTCAAAACTGAAAGTATATCTTGAAGAAATATTAGTATCATCCATTTGTTTTGTAAACATCAAAAGATAGGGATCAAGATCAACATTCTCCCCCTTTTTGATGATGACAAAACAATGGATGGAAGGAAGGAAAAAGATTGAGCATATGAGCATAGACTCCCCCTCACTCATTGCAACTTATAATTTCAGAATAACTCCCCCTAACACATAGCATCCATTTCTCCCCCTTTTTGTCATCATAAGATGAGAGTAATACCCAACAACCATAATCCAACAATAATAACAGAGAATCCAATATTCAAAACAAAACAGAGAAATGATACCAGAATTCAGCAATACCAACATACCAACATATCATAGAGAGATTAGCAAATCATCGTTAGATCAGAATAGTTCTTTTCTCTCCCTTTTTGACACCATACACATTCAGTAGTATTCAAAAATATCAGCGAAAACACAGATCAAAGTATCGAAAATATCAAAAAAAAATATTGTGAACAAGAATCACTGCAATGATTAACAAAATCTCCTATTTGTTAAAGTTAGCATCATGTCTAACTATCCACATACATTTCATGCCTCTTCTCATATTCTTTCTCACATAACAATCACTTTTCATGTGACCTTTTTGACAACAAAAATTACACATAACCAAAGAGTTATCTACATGAACAGGTTTAATAAATCTTACTTGTCTTCTCATATGGATAGAAAATTCGTTGGAATTAGAATTCAACCTATTCTTTTGAAAACAGACTTGTTTCTTGTGTTTAAGCAACTCATTTAGACCATCCATTCTTCTTTTCAAATCACCTTGTTCCTTTTTGAACAAATCACAAAGTTTTGTTTTTCTATCAAGTTCAAAATGTAAAGCAGTCTCACTCTTTTTGAAGTAATCATTTTCAGCTTTCAACTTTTTATTTTGTTGAAAAAGATTTGCATTATCTCGAAGCAAAAAACCAATTTTCTGTTTTAACCCCTTGTTTCTAGCATAGGACTGTTTCAAACTATCATGCAATTTTATAATGAAAGATTCAATATCATCATCAGTTTCTTCATCACTTTCAACTTGAGAGTTATAAGATGTTACCTCATCATCTCCAATGGCCATTAGTGCCATTTGGGCCAACTCTTCTTTTTCTCTTTTTGAATTGCATTCATCCCATGTAATTTTGCAATCTCCTCTTGAACTTCTCTTGTTGAAGATCTTCTTGAAACATTTGATGCGAGGAGTTATATCATTGTCCACTTCGATGTTTTCATTACCCATGAAGGATGGGTTATCCCCCACTTGAGATGCTTTAAAAGCTATGCCTCTCTTATACATTCTTGCATTTTCTTCCTCTTGCACTTTGAATTTCAGCTTTAATTCATAAGAGATTAGGGAATTCACAAGAGATTCAATGGACATAGAATTTAAATCCTTTGCCTCTTCTATAGCATTTATTTTGTTTTCCCATTCTTTTGGCAAGGCATTCAAAATCTTTCTATTTTTCTCACCCAAAGAATATTCTTTTCCAAGCAATTTAAGATCTTGAATAATGTCACAAAATCTAGTACACATCTTATCAACATTTTCAAGAGGATGCATTTTGAAAAATTCATATTGAGAAACAAGCAAAGATTTCTTTTGTTCTTTAATATCTTGGTTACCTTCATGAAATTCACACAATTTATCCCAAATATCTTTAGCTGATTTACAACCTTTAATCCTACTAGATTCATTTACATCTAATGCATTGTACAATATATACATGGCCTTGGCATTCAAAGAAAGGTATCTCTTGTCTTTTTCATTCAATTCTTGTCTAGTCTTTAATCTACTCAAATTAGTGGTAGAGTCAACTATTCTAGCTTCATAAGGACCATCTTCTACCACATACCATAATTCAATATAAACGGATTGTAAGAAAATCATCATTCTTTGTTTCCACATGCTAAAATGAGAACCATTAAACATAGGTGGTCTATCAATAGATTGCCCTTCTTAAAAAGAAACATTTATGGTTGCCATGATCTTTACTCTAAGCGGTTAAGCTTAATCTCTAGGAGACCAAGCTCTGATACCAATTGTAAGACCCGAAGACAACCAATGAGACAGTTGATAAGAAAGCACAAGTGCTTATGAGTAGAAGAGATAAACAAATTAAAGATCATAAACGTAACAATTAGTAAATAAAAAGGAAAGAGTTGCAAACCAATTAACTACCCAACTCCTCTTGAGCTTGTAGATTAATTGAGACAAGCTACTTCAAGTTGATGAATTATAATCACTCTTGTGTACAAAGGAAGGTTCACCTCCTCCTTGTCCCGAACTCCACTCGGTCAAGCCAGGACGTTTTACTATCCCTCAGGACAACCCTCACAGAGCTACACTCATGAAAGATTCACTCACAAATGAAAAGCTTACAATGAACCTCACACCACTAAGACTACAAATCTAGTTTTGGAGACTATTTTCTAGCTAAAATATCTCTTGAGATCTTGTAAACAAAGTGTGCAAAAGTTATCTGAAGTATCTGACCAACCACTATTTATATTGAACCAAGAAAGTGCCTCATTAAAGCATCCAACGGATAGAAAGTAGCTGAATAGTCAACTAGCCGTTGGGGACGTCGGACGTCCGACAGATTAATCACCGTCCGATCCCATCGTCCGAAAATCAGCCAAGTTGTCGTTCGGACGTCCGATGGTATTTTATCGTCCGAGCTTCTGTGTCCGAACGTCGTCCAGAGAGTTATCAAATCTTCGTGGAATTTTTAGGACGTCCGATGAGATTGATGTGCGTCCGAAGCATGCGTCCGATCCTTCAGGACGTCCGATGCTTCCTTACGAGCGTCCGACAGAGTTTCCTTCTTGATGTTCTTCATCCTTTCGGACGTCCGATCCTGACTATTTGAGCGTCCGACAGCTTCAGCATACTTAGTCCCCTTTCAATTGCACTTGTTCATGGAATCAAACAACTTCAAAACTGAAAGTATATCTTGAAGAAATATTAGTATCATCCATTTGTTTTGTAAACATCAAAAGATAGGGATCAAGATCAACATTCTCCCCCTTTTTGATGATGACAAAACAATGGATGGAAGGAAGGAAAAAGATTGAGCATATGAGCATAGACTCCCCCTCACTCATTGCAACTTATAATTTCAGAATAACTCCCCCTAACACATAGCATCCATTTCTCCCCCTTTTTGTCATCATAAGATGAGAGTAATACCCAACAACCATAATCCAACAATAATAACAGAGAATCCAATATTCAAAACAAAACAGAGAAATGATACCAGAATTCAGCAATACCAACATACCAACATATCATAGAGAGATTAGCAAATCATCGTTAGATCAGAATAGTTCTTTTCTCTCCCTTTTTGACACCATACACATTCAGTAGTATTCAAAAATATCAGCGAAAACACAGATCAAAGTATCGAAAATATCAAAAAAAAATATTGTGAACAAGAATCACTGCAATGATTAACAAAATCTCCTATTTGTTAAAGTTAGCATCATGTCTAACTATCCACATGCATTTCATGCCTCTTCTCATATTCTTTCTCACATAACAATCACTTTTCATGTGACCTTTTTGACAACAAAAATTACACATAACCAAAGAGTTATCTACATGAACAGGTTTAATAAATCTTACTTGTCTTCTCCTATGGATAAAAAATTCGTTGGAATTAGAATTCAACCTATTCTTTTGAAAACAGACTTGTTTCTTGTGTTTAAGCAACTCATTTAGACCATCCATTCTTCTTTTCAAATCACCTTGTTCCTTTTTGAACAAATCACAAAGTTTTGTTTTTCTATCAAGTTCAAAATGTAAAGCAGTCTCACTCTTTTTGAAGTAATCATTTTCAGCTTTCAACTTTTTATTTTGTTGAAAAAGATTTGCATTATCTCGAAGCAAAAAACCAATTTTCTGTTTTAACCCCTTGTTTCTAGCATAGGACTGTTTCAAACTATCATGCAATTTTATAATGAAAGATTCAATATCATCATCAGTTTCTTCATCACTTTCAACTTGAGAGTTATAAGATGTTACCTCATCATCTCCAATGGCCATTAGTGCCATTTGGGCCAACTCTTCTTTTTCTCTTTTTGAATTGCATTCATCCCATGTAATTTTGCAATCTCCTCTTGAACTTCTCTTGTTGAAGATCTTCTTGAAACATTTGATGCGAGGAGTTATATCATTGTCCACTTCCATGTTTTCATTACCCATGAAGGATGGGTTATCCTCCACTTGAGATGCTTTAAAAGCTATGCCTCTCTTATACATTCTTGCATTTTCTTCCTCTTGCACTTTGAATTTCAGCTTTAATTCATAAGAGATTAGGGAATTCACAAGAGATTCAATGGACATAGAATTTAAATCCTTTGCCTCTTCTATAGCATTTATTTTGTTTTCCCATTCTTTTGGCAAGGCATTCAAAATCTTTCTATTTTTCTCACCCAAAGAATATTCTTTTCCAAGCAATTTAAGATCTTGAATAATGTCACAAAATCTAGTACACATCTTATCAACATTTTCAAGAGGATGCATTTTGAAAAATTCATATTGAGAAACAAGCAAAGATTTCTTTTGTTCTTTAATATCTTGGTTACCTTCATGAAATTCACACAATTTATCCCAAATATCTTTAGCTGATTTACAACCTTTAATTCTACTAGATTCATTTACATCTAATGCATTGTACAATATATACATGGCCTTGGCATTCAAAGAAAGGTATCTCTTGTCTTTTTCATTCAATTCTTGTCTAGTCTTTAATCTACTCAAATTAGTGGTAGAGTCAACTATTCTAGCTTCATAAGGACCATCTTCTACCACATACCATAATTCAATATAAACGGATTGTAAGAAAATCATCATTCTTTGTTTCCACATGCTAAAATGAGAACCATTAAACATAGGTGGTCTATCAATAGATTGCCCTTCTAAAAAAGAAACATTTATGGTTGCCATGATCTTTACTCTAAGCGGTTAAGCTTAATCTCTAGGAGACCAAGCTCTGATACCAATTGTAAGACCCGAAGACAACCAATGAGACAGTTGATAAGAAAGCACAAGTGCTTGTGAGTAGAAGAGATAAACAAATTAAAGATCATAAACGTAACAATTAGTAAATAAAAAGGAAAGAGTTGCAAACCAATTAACTACCCAACTCCTCTTGAGCTTGTAGATTAATTGAGACAAGCTACTTCAAGTTGATGAATTATAATCACTCTTGTGTACAAAGGAAGGTTCACCTCCTCCTTGTCCCGAACTCCACTCGGTCAAGCCAGGACGTTTTACTATCCCTCAGGACAACCCTCACAGAGCTACACTCATGAAAGATTCACTCACAAATGAAAAGCTTACAATGAACCTCACACCACTAAGACTACAAATCTAGTTTTGGAGACTATTTTCTAGCTAAAATATCTCTTGAGATCTTGTAAACAAAGTGTGCAAAAGTTATCTGAAGTATCTGACCAACCACTATTTATATTGAACCAAGAAAGTGCCTCATTAAAGCATCCAACGGATAGAAAGTAGCTGAATAGTCAACTAGCCGTTGGGGACGTCGGACGTCCGACAGATTAATCACCGTCCGATCCCATCGTCCGAAAATCAGCCAAGTTGTCGTTCGGACGTCCGATGGTATTTTATCGTCCGAGCTTCTGTGTCCGAACGTCGTCCAGAGAGTTATCAAATCTTCGTGGAATTTTTAGGACGTCCGATGAGATTGATGTGCGTCCGAAGCATGCGTCCGATGCTTCAGGACGTCCGATGCTTCCTTACGAGCGTCCGACAGAGTTTCCTTCTTGATGTTCTTCATCCTTTCGGACGTCCGATCCTGACTATTTGAGCGTCCGACAGCTTCAGCATACTTAGTCCCCTTTCAATTGCACTTGTTCATGGAATCAAACAACTTCAAAACTGAAAGTATATCTTGAAGAAATATTAGTATCATCCATTTGTTTTGTAAACATCAAAAGATAGGGATCAAGATCAACATTCTCCCCCTTTTTGATGATGACAAAACAATGGATGGAAGGAAGGAAAAAGATTGAGCATATGAGCATAGACTCCCCCTCACTCATTGCAACTTATAATTTCAGAATAACTCCCCCTAACACATAGCATCCATTTCTCCCCCTTTTTGTCATCATAAGATGAGAGTAATACCCAACAACCATAATCCAACAATAATAACAGAGAATCCAATATTCAAAACAAAACAGAGAAATGATACCAGAATTCAGCAATACCAACATACCAACATATCATAGAGAGATTAGCAAATCATCGTTAGATCAGAATAGTTCTTTTCTCTCCCTTTTTGACACCATACACATTCAGTAGTATTCAAAAATATCAGCGAAAACACAGATCAAAGTATCGAAAATATCAAAAAAAAATATTGTGAACAAGAATCACTGCAATGATTAACAAAATCTCCTATTTGTTAAAGTTAGCATCATGTCTAACTATCCACATACATTTCATGCCTCTTCTCATATTCTTTCTCACATAACAATCACTTTTCATGTGACCTTTTTGACAACAAAAATTACACATAACCAAAGAGTTATCTACATGAACAGGTTTAATAAATCTTACTTGTCTTCTCATATGGATAGAAAATTCGTTGGAATTAGAATTCAACCTATTCTTTTGAAAACAGACTTGTTTCTTGTGTTTAAGCAACTCATTTAGACCATCCATTCTTCTTTTCAAATCACCTTGTTCCTTTTTGAACAAATCACAAAGTTTTGTTTTTCTATCAAGTTCAAAATGTAAAGCAGTCTCACTCTTTTTGAAGTAATCATTTTCAGCTTTCAACTTTTTATTTTGTTGAAAAAGATTTGCATTATCTCGAAGCAAAAAACCAATTTTCTGTTTTAACCCCTTGTTTCTAGCATAGGACTGTTTCAAACTATCATGCAATTTTATAATGAAAGATTCAATATCATCATCAGTTTCTTCATCACTTTCAACTTGAGAGTTATAAGATGTTACCTCATCATCTCCAATGGCCATTAGTGCCATTTGGGCCAACTCTTCTTTTTCTCTTTTTGAATTGCATTCATCCCATGTAATTTTGCAATCTCCTCTTGAACTTCTCTTGTTGAAGATCTTCTTGAAACATTTGATGCGAGGAGTTATATCATTGTCCACTTCGATGTTTTCATTACCCATGAAGGATGGGTTATCCCCCACTTGAGATGCTTTAAAAGCTATGCCTCTCTTATACATTCTTGCATTTTCTTCCTCTTGCACTTTGAATTTCAGCTTTAATTCATAAGAGATTAGGGAATTCACAAGAGATTCAATGGACATAGAATTTAAATCCTTTGCCTCTTCTATAGCATTTATTTTGTTTTCCCATTCTTTTGGCAAGGCATTCAAAATCTTTCTATTTTTCTCACCCAAAGAATATTCTTTTCCAAGCAATTTAAGATCTTGAATAATGTCACAAAATCTAGTACACATCTTATCAACATTTTCAAGAGGATGCATTTTGAAAAATTCATATTGAGAAACAAGCAAAGATTTCTTTTGTTCTTTAATATCTTGGTTACCTTCATGAAATTCACACAATTTATCCCAAATATCTTTAGCTGATTTACAACCTTTAATCCTACTAGATTCATTTACATCTAATGCATTGTACAATATATACATGGCCTTGGCATTCAAAGAAAGGTATCTCTTGTCTTTTTCATTCAATTCTTGTCTAGTCTTTAATCTACTCAAATTAGTGGTAGAGTCAACTATTCTAGCTTCATAAGGACCATCTTCTACCACATACCATAATTCAATATAAACGGATTGTAAGAAAATCATCATTCTTTGTTTCCACATGCTAAAATGAGAACCATTAAACATAGGTGGTCTATCAATAGATTGCCCTTCTTAAAAAGAAACATTTATGGTTGCCATGATCTTTACTCTAAGCGGTTAAGCTTAATCTCTAGGAGACCAAGCTCTGATACCAATTGTAAGACCCGAAGACAACCAATGAGACAGTTGATAAGAAAGCACAAGTGCTTATGAGTAGAAGAGATAAACAAATTAAAGATCATAAACGTAACAATTAGTAAATAAAAAGGAAAGAGTTGCAAACCAATTAACTACCCAACTCCTCTTGAGCTTGTAGATTAATTGAGACAAGCTACTTCAAGTTGATGAATTATAATCACTCTTGTGTACAAAGGAAGGTTCACCTCCTCCTTGTCCCGAACTCCACTCGGTCAAGCCAGGACGTTTTACTATCCCTCAGGACAACCCTCACAGAGCTACACTCATGAAAGATTCACTCACAAATGAAAAGCTTACAATGAACCTCACACCACTAAGACTACAAATCTAGTTTTGGAGACTATTTTCTAGCTAAAATATCTCTTGAGATCTTGTAAACAAAGTGTGCAAAAGTTATCTGAAGTATCTGACCAACCACTATTTATATTGAACCAAGAAAGTGCCTCATTAAAGCATCCAACGGATAGAAAGTAGCTGAATAGTCAACTAGCCGTTGGGGACGTCGGACGTCCGACAGATTAATCACCGTCCGATCCCATCGTCCGAAAATCAGCCAAGTTGTCGTTCGGACGTCCGATGGTATTTTATCGTCCGAGCTTCTGTGTCCGAACGTCGTCCAGAGAGTTATCAAATCTTCGTGGAATTTTTAGGACGTCCGATGAGATTGATGTGCGTCCGAAGCATGCGTCCGATCCTTCAGGACGTCCGATGCTTCCTTACGAGCGTCCGACAGAGTTTCCTTCTTGATGTTCTTCATCCTTTCGGACGTCCGATCCTGACTATTTGAGCGTCCGACAGCTTCAGCATACTTAGTCCCCTTTCAATTGCACTTGTTCATGGAATCAAACAACTTCAAAACTGAAAGTATATCTTGAAGAAATATTAGTATCATCCATTTGTTTTGTAAACATCAAAAGATAGGGATCAAGATCAACATTCTCCCCCTTTTTGATGATGACAAAACAATGGATGGAAGGAAGGAAAAAGATTGAGCATATGAGCATAGACTCCCCCTCACTCATTGCAACTTATAATTTCAGAATAACTCCCCCTAACACATAGCATCCATTTCTCCCCCTTTTTGTCATCATAAGATGAGAGTAATACCCAACAACCATAATCCAACAATAATAACAGAGAATCCAATATTCAAAACAAAACAGAGAAATGATACCAGAATTCAGCAATACCAACATACCAACATATCATAGAGAGATTAGCAAATCATCGTTAGATCAGAATAGTTCTTTTCTCTCCCTTTTTGACACCATACACATTCAGTAGTATTCAAAAATATCAGCGAAAACACAGATCAAAGTATCGAAAATATCAAAAAAAAATATTGTGAACAAGAATCACTGCAATGATTAACAAAATCTCCTATTTGTTAAAGTTAGCATCATGTCTAACTATCCACATGCATTTCATGCCTCTTCTCATATTCTTTCTCACATAACAATCACTTTTCATGTGACCTTTTTGACAACAAAAATTACACATAACCAAAGAGTTATCTACATGAACAGGTTTAATAAATCTTACTTGTCTTCTCCTATGGATAAAAAATTCGTTGGAATTAGAATTCAACCTATTCTTTTGAAAACAGACTTGTTTCTTGTGTTTAAGCAACTCATTTAGACCATCCATTCTTCTTTTCAAATCACCTTGTTCCTTTTTGAACAAATCACAAAGTTTTGTTTTTCTATCAAGTTCAAAATGTAAAGCAGTCTCACTCTTTTTGAAGTAATCATTTTCAGCTTTCAACTTTTTATTTTGTTGAAAAAGATTTGCATTATCTCGAAGCAAAAAACCAATTTTCTGTTTTAACCCCTTGTTTCTAGCATAGGACTGTTTCAAACTATCATGCAATTTTATAATGAAAGATTCAATATCATCATCAGTTTCTTCATCACTTTCAACTTGAGAGTTATAAGATGTTACCTCATCATCTCCAATGGCCATTAGTGCCATTTGGGCCAACTCTTCTTTTTCTCTTTTTGAATTGCATTCATCCCATGTAATTTTGCAATCTCCTCTTGAACTTCTCTTGTTGAAGATCTTCTTGAAACATTTGATGCGAGGAGTTATATCATTGTCCACTTCCATGTTTTCATTACCCATGAAGGATGGGTTATCCTCCACTTGAGATGCTTTAAAAGCTATGCCTCTCTTATACATTCTTGCATTTTCTTCCTCTTGCACTTTGAATTTCAGCTTTAATTCATAAGAGATTAGGGAATTCACAAGAGATTCAATGGACATAGAATTTAAATCCTTTGCCTCTTCTATAGCATTTATTTTGTTTTCCCATTCTTTTGGCAAGGCATTCAAAATCTTTCTATTTTTCTCACCCAAAGAATATTCTTTTCCAAGCAATTTAAGATCTTGAATAATGTCACAAAATCTAGTACACATCTTATCAACATTTTCAAGAGGATGCATTTTGAAAAATTCATATTGAGAAACAAGCAAAGATTTCTTTTGTTCTTTAATATCTTGGTTACCTTCATGAAATTCACACAATTTATCCCAAATATCTTTAGCTGATTTACAACCTTTAATTCTACTAGATTCATTTACATCTAATGCATTGTACAATATATACATGGCCTTGGCATTCAAAGAAAGGTATCTCTTGTCTTTTTCATTCAATTCTTGTCTAGTCTTTAATCTACTCAAATTAGTGGTAGAGTCAACTATTCTAGCTTCATAAGGACCATCTTCTACCACATACCATAATTCAATATAAACGGATTGTAAGAAAATCATCATTCTTTGTTTCCACATGCTAAAATGAGAACCATTAAACATAGGTGGTCTATCAATAGATTGCCCTTCTAAAAAAGAAACATTTATGGTTGCCATGATCTTTACTCTAAGCGGTTAAGCTTAATCTCTAGGAGACCAAGCTCTGATACCAATTGTAAGACCCGAAGACAACCAATGAGACAGTTGATAAGAAAGCACAAGTGCTTGTGAGTAGAAGAGATAAACAAATTAAAGATCATAAACGTAACAATTAGTAAATAAAAAGGAAAGAGTTGCAAACCAATTAACTACCCAACTCCTCTTGAGCTTGTAGATTAATTGAGACAAGCTACTTCAAGTTGATGAATTATAATCACTCTTGTGTACAAAGGAAGGTTCACCTCCTCCTTGTCCCGAACTCCACTCGGTCAAGCCAGGACGTTTTACTATCCCTCAGGACAACCCTCACAGAGCTACACTCATGAAAGATTCACTCACAAATGAAAAGCTTACAATGAACCTCACACCACTAAGACTACAAATCTAGTTTTGGAGACTATTTTCTAGCTAAAATATCTCTTGAGATCTTGTAAACAAAGTGTGCAAAAGTTATCTGAAGTATCTGACCAACCACTATTTATATTGAACCAAGAAAGTGCCTCATTAAAGCATCCAACGGATAGAAAGTAGCTGAATAGTCAACTAGCCGTTGGGGACGTCGGACGTCCGACAGATTAATCACCGTCCGATCCCATCGTCCGAAAATCAGCCAAGTTGTCGTTCGGACGTCCGATGGTATTTTATCGTCCGAGCTTCTGTGTCCGAACGTCGTCCAGAGAGTTATCAAATCTTCGTGGAATTTTTAGGACGTCCGATGAGATTGATGTGCGTCCGAAGCATGCGTCCGATGCTTCAGGACGTCCGATGCTTCCTTACGAGCGTCCGACAGAGTTTCCTTCTTGATGTTCTTCATCCTTTCGGACGTCCGATCCTGACTATTTGAGCGTCCGACAGCTTCAGCATACTTAGTCCCCTTTCAATTGCACTTGTTCATGGAATCAAACAACTTCAAAACTGAAAGTATATCTTGAAGAAATATTAGTATCATCCATTTGTTTTGTAAACATCAAAAGATAGGGATCAAGATCAACATTCTCCCCCTTTTTGATGATGACAAAACAATGGATGGAAGGAAGGAAAAAGATTGAGCATATGAGCATAGACTCCCCCTCACTCATTGCAACTTATAATTTCAGAATAACTCCCCCTAACACATAGCATCCATTTCTCCCCCTTTTTGTCATCATAAGATGAGAGTAATACCCAACAACCATAATCCAACAATAATAACAGAGAATCCAATATTCAAAACAAAACAGAGAAATGATACCAGAATTCAGCAATACCAACATACCAACATATCATAGAGAGATTAGCAAATCATCGTTAGATCAGAATAGTTCTTTTCTCTCCCTTTTTGACACCATACACATTCAGTAGTATTCAAAAATATCAGCGAAAACACAGATCAAAGTATCGAAAATATCAAAAAAAAATATTGTGAACAAGAATCACTGCAATGATTAACAAAATCTCCTATTTGTTAAAGTTAGCATCATGTCTAACTATCCACATACATTTCATGCCTCTTCTCATATTCTTTCTCACATAACAATCACTTTTCATGTGACCTTTTTGACAACAAAAATTACACATAACCAAAGAGTTATCTACATGAACAGGTTTAATAAATCTTACTTGTCTTCTCATATGGATAGAAAATTCGTTGGAATTAGAATTCAACCTATTCTTTTGAAAACAGACTTGTTTCTTGTGTTTAAGCAACTCATTTAGACCATCCATTCTTCTTTTCAAATCACCTTGTTCCTTTTTGAACAAATCACAAAGTTTTGTTTTTCTATCAAGTTCAAAATGTAAAGCAGTCTCACTCTTTTTGAAGTAATCATTTTCAGCTTTCAACTTTTTATTTTGTTGAAAAAGATTTGCATTATCTCGAAGCAAAAAACCAATTTTCTGTTTTAACCCCTTGTTTCTAGCATAGGACTGTTTCAAACTATCATGCAATTTTATAATGAAAGATTCAATATCATCATCAGTTTCTTCATCACTTTCAACTTGAGAGTTATAAGATGTTACCTCATCATCTCCAATGGCCATTAGTGCCATTTGGGCCAACTCTTCTTTTTCTCTTTTTGAATTGCATTCATCCCATGTAATTTTGCAATCTCCTCTTGAACTTCTCTTGTTGAAGATCTTCTTGAAACATTTGATGCGAGGAGTTATATCATTGTCCACTTCGATGTTTTCATTACCCATGAAGGATGGGTTATCCCCCACTTGAGATGCTTTAAAAGCTATGCCTCTCTTATACATTCTTGCATTTTCTTCCTCTTGCACTTTGAATTTCAGCTTTAATTCATAAGAGATTAGGGAATTCACAAGAGATTCAATGGACATAGAATTTAAATCCTTTGCCTCTTCTATAGCATTTATTTTGTTTTCCCATTCTTTTGGCAAGGCATTCAAAATCTTTCTATTTTTCTCACCCAAAGAATATTCTTTTCCAAGCAATTTAAGATCTTGAATAATGTCACAAAATCTAGTACACATCTTATCAACATTTTCAAGAGGATGCATTTTGAAAAATTCATATTGAGAAACAAGCAAAGATTTCTTTTGTTCTTTAATATCTTGGTTACCTTCATGAAATTCACACAATTTATCCCAAATATCTTTAGCTGATTTACAACCTTTAATCCTACTAGATTCATTTACATCTAATGCATTGTACAATATATACATGGCCTTGGCATTCAAAGAAAGGTATCTCTTGTCTTTTTCATTCAATTCTTGTCTAGTCTTTAATCTACTCAAATTAGTGGTAGAGTCAACTATTCTAGCTTCATAAGGACCATCTTCTACCACATACCATAATTCAATATAAACGGATTGTAAGAAAATCATCATTCTTTGTTTCCACATGCTAAAATGAGAACCATTAAACATAGGTGGTCTATCAATAGATTGCCCTTCTTAAAAAGAAACATTTATGGTTGCCATGATCTTTACTCTAAGCGGTTAAGCTTAATCTCTAGGAGACCAAGCTCTGATACCAATTGTAAGACCCGAAGACAACCAATGAGACAGTTGATAAGAAAGCACAAGTGCTTATGAGTAGAAGAGATAAACAAATTAAAGATCATAAACGTAACAATTAGTAAATAAAAAGGAAAGAGTTGCAAACCAATTAACTACCCAACTCCTCTTGAGCTTGTAGATTAATTGAGACAAGCTACTTCAAGTTGATGAATTATAATCACTCTTGTGTACAAAGGAAGGTTCACCTCCTCCTTGTCCCGAACTCCACTCGGTCAAGCCAGGACGTTTTACTATCCCTCAGGACAACCCTCACAGAGCTACACTCATGAAAGATTCACTCACAAATGAAAAGCTTACAATGAACCTCACACCACTAAGACTACAAATCTAGTTTTGGAGACTATTTTCTAGCTAAAATATCTCTTGAGATCTTGTAAACAAAGTGTGCAAAAGTTATCTGAAGTATCTGACCAACCACTATTTATATTGAACCAAGAAAGTGCCTCATTAAAGCATCCAACGGATAGAAAGTAGCTGAATAGTCAACTAGCCGTTGGGGACGTCGGACGTCCGACAGATTAATCACCGTCCGATCCCATCGTCCGAAAATCAGCCAAGTTGTCGTTCGGACGTCCGATGGTATTTTATCGTCCGAGCTTCTGTGTCCGAACGTCGTCCAGAGAGTTATCAAATCTTCGTGGAATTTTTAGGACGTCCGATGAGATTGATGTGCGTCCGAAGCATGCGTCCGATCCTTCAGGACGTCCGATGCTTCCTTACGAGCGTCCGACAGAGTTTCCTTCTTGATGTTCTTCATCCTTTCGGACGTCCGATCCTGACTATTTGAGCGTCCGACAGCTTCAGCATACTTAGTCCCCTTTCAATTGCACTTGTTCATGGAATCAAACAACTTCAAAACTGAAAGTATATCTTGAAGAAATATTAGTATCATCCATTTGTTTTGTAAACATCAAAAGATAGGGATCAAGATCAACATTCTCCCCCTTTTTGATGATGACAAAACAATGGATGGAAGGAAGGAAAAAGATTGAGCATATGAGCATAGACTCCCCCTCACTCATTGCAACTTATAATTTCAGAATAACTCCCCCTAACACATAGCATCCATTTCTCCCCCTTTTTGTCATCATAAGATGAGAGTAATACCCAACAACCATAATCCAACAATAATAACAGAGAATCCAATATTCAAAACAAAACAGAGAAATGATACCAGAATTCAGCAATACCAACATACCAACATATCATAGAGAGATTAGCAAATCATCGTTAGATCAGAATAGTTCTTTTCTCTCCCTTTTTGACACCATACACATTCAGTAGTATTCAAAAATATCAGCGAAAACACAGATCAAAGTATCGAAAATATCAAAAAAAAATATTGTGAACAAGAATCACTGCAATGATTAACAAAATCTCCTATTTGTTAAAGTTAGCATCATGTCTAACTATCCACATGCATTTCATGCCTCTTCTCATATTCTTTCTCACATAACAATCACTTTTCATGTGACCTTTTTGACAACAAAAATTACACATAACCAAAGAGTTATCTACATGAACAGGTTTAATAAATCTTACTTGTCTTCTCCTATGGATAGAAAATTCGTTGGAATTAGAATTCAACCTATTCTTTTGAAAACAGACTTGTTTCTTGTGTTTAAGCAACTCATTTAGACCATCCATTCTTCTTTTCAAATCACCTTGTTCCTTTTTGAACAAATCACAAAGTTTTGTTTTTCTATCAAGTTCAAAATGTAAAGCAGTCTCACTCTTTTTGAAGTAATCATTTTCAGCTTTCAACTTTTTATTTTGTTGAAAAAGATTTGCATTATCTCGAAGCAAAAAACCAATTTTCTGTTTTAACCCCTTGTTTCTAGCATAGGACTGTTTCAAACTATCATGCAATTTTATAATGAAAGATTCAATATCATCATCAGTTTCTTCATCACTTTCAACTTGAGAGTTATAAGATGTTACCTCATCATCTCCAATGGCCATTAGTGCCATTTGGGCCAACTCTTCTTTTTCTCTTTTTGAATTGCATTCATCCCATGTAATTTTGCAATCTCCTCTTGAACTTCTCTTGTTGAAGATCTTCTTGAAACATTTGATGCGAGGAGTTATATCATTGTCCACTTCCATGTTTTCATTACCCATGAAGGATGGGTTATCCCCCACTTGAGATGCTTTAAAAGCTATGCCTCTCTTATACATTCTTGCATTTTCTTCCTCTTGCACTTTGAATTTCAGCTTTAATTCATAAGAGATTAGGGAATTCACAAGAGATTCAATGGACATAGAATTTAAATCCTTTGCCTCTTCTATAGCATTTATTTTGTTTTCCCATTCTTTTGGCAAGGCATTCAAAATCTTTCTATTTTTCTCACCCAAAGAATATTCTTTTCCAAGCAATTTAAGATCTTGAATAATGTCACAAAATCTAGTACACATCTTATCAACATTTTCAAGAGGATGCATTTTGAAAAATTCATATTGAGAAACAAGCAAAGATTTCTTTTGTTCTTTAATATCTTGGTTACCTTCATGAAATTCACACAATTTATCCCAAATATCTTTAGCTGATTTACAACCTTTAATCCTACTAGATTCATTTACATCTAATGCATTGTACAATATATACATGGCCTTGGCATTCAAAGAAAGGTATCTCTTGTCTTTTTCATTCAATTCTTGTCTAGTCTTTAATCTACTCAAATTAGTGGTAGAGTCAACTATTCTAGCTTCATAAGGACCATCTTCTACCACATACCATAATTCAATATAAACGGATTGTAAGAAAATCATCATTCTTTGTTTCCACATGCTAAAATGAGAACCATTAAACATAGGTGGTCTATCAATAGATTGCCCTTCTAAAAAAGAAACATTTATGGTTGCCATGATCTTTACTCTAAGCGGTTAAGCTTAATCTCTAGGAGACCAAGCTCTGATACCAATTGTAAGACCCGAAGACAACCAATGAGACAGTTGATAAGAAAGCACAAGTGCTTGTGAGTAGAAGAGATAAACAAATTAAAGATCATAAACGTAACAATTAGTAAATAAAAAGGAAAGAGTTGCAAACCAATTAACTACCCAACTCCTCTTGAGCTTGTAGATTAATTGAGACAAGCTACTTCAAGTTGATGAATTATAATCACTCTTGTGTACAAAGGAAGGTTCACCTCCTCCTTGTCCCGAACTCCACTCGGTCAAGCCAGGACGTTTTACTATCCCTCAGGACAACCCTCACAGAGCTACACTCATGAAAGATTCACTCACAAATGAAAAGCTTACAATGAACCTCACACCACTAAGACTACAAATCTAGTTTTGGAGACTATTTTCTAGCTAAAATATCTCTTGAGATCTTGTAAACAAAGTGTGCAAAAGTTATCTGAAGTATCTGACCAACCACTATTTATATTGAACCAAGAAAGTGCCTCATTAAAGCATCCAACGGATAGAAAGTAGCTGAATAGTCAACTAGCCGTTGGGGACGTCGGACGTCCGACAGATTAATCACCGTCCGATCCCATCGTCCGAAAATCAGCCAAGTTGTCGTTCGGACGTCCGATGGTATTTTATCGTCCGAGCTTCTGTGTCCGAACGTCGTCCAGAGAGTTATCAAATCTTCGTGGAATTTTTAGGACGTCCGATGAGATTGATGTGCGTCCGAAGCATGCGTCCGATCCTTCAGGACGTCCGATGCTTCCTTACGAGCGTCCGACAGAGTTTCCTTCTTGATGTTCTTCATCCTTTCGGACGTCCGATCCTGACTATTTGAGCGTCCGACAGCTTCAGCATACTTAGTCCCCTTTCAATTGCACTTGTTCATGGAATCAAACAACTTCAAAACTGAAAGTATATCTTGAAGAAATATTAGTATCATCCATTTGTTTTGTAAACATCAAAAGATAGGGATCAAGATCAACATTCTCCCCCTTTTTGATGATGACAAAACAATGGATGGAAGGAAGGAAAAAGATTGAGCATATGAGCATAGACTCCCCCTCACTCATTGCAACTTATAATTTCAGAATAACTCCCCCTAACACATAGCATCCATTTCTCCCCCTTTTTGTCATCATAAGATGAGAGTAATACCCAACAACCATAATCCAACAATAATAACAGAGAATCCAATATTCAAAACAAAACAGAGAAATGATACCAGAATTCAGCAATACCAACATACCAACATATCATAGAGAGATTAGCAAATCATCGTTAGATCAGAATAGTTCTTTTCTCTCCCTTTTTGACACCATACACATTCAGTAGTATTCAAAAATATCAGCGAAAACACAGATCAAAGTATCGAAAATATCAAAAAAAAATATTGTGAACAAGAATCACTGCAATGATTAACAAAATCTCCTATTTGTTAAAGTTAGCATCATGTCTAACTATCCACATGCATTTCATGCCTCTTCTCATATTCTTTCTCACATAACAATCACTTTTCATGTGACCTTTTTGACAACAAAAATTACACATAACCAAAGAGTTATCTACATGAACAGGTTTAATAAATCTTACTTGTCTTCTCCTATGGATAGAAAATTCGTTGGAATTAGAATTCAACCTATTCTTTTGAAAACAGACTTGTTTCTTGTGTTTAAGCAACTCATTTAGACCATCCATTCTTCTTTTCAAATCACCTTGTTCCTTTTTGAACAAATCACAAAGTTTTGTTTTTCTATCAAGTTCAAAATGTAAAGCAGTCTCACTCTTTTTGAAGTAATCATTTTCAGCTTTCAACTTTTTATTTTGTTGAAAAAGATTTGCATTATCTCGAAGCAAAAAACCAATTTTCTGTTTTAACCCCTTGTTTCTAGCATAGGACTGTTTCAAACTATCATGCAATTTTATAATGAAAGATTCAATATCATCATCAGTTTCTTCATCACTTTCAACTTGAGAGTTATAAGATGTTACCTCATCATCTCCAATGGCCATTAGTGCCATTTGGGCCAACTCTTCTTTTTCTCTTTTTGAATTGCATTCATCCCATGTAATTTTGCAATCTCCTCTTGAACTTCTCTTGTTGAAGATCTTCTTGAAACATTTGATGCGAGGAGTTATATCATTGTCCACTTCCATGTTTTCATTACCCATGAAGGATGGGTTATCCCCCACTTGAGATGCTTTAAAAGCTATGCCTCTCTTATACATTCTTGCATTTTCTTCCTCTTGCACTTTGAATTTCAGCTTTAATTCATAAGAGATTAGGGAATTCACAAGAGATTCAATGGACATAGAATTTAAATCCTTTGCCTCTTCTATAGCATTTATTTTGTTTTCCCATTCTTTTGGCAAGGCATTCAAAATCTTTCTATTTTTCTCACCCAAAGAATATTCTTTTCCAAGCAATTTAAGATCTTGAATAATGTCACAAAATCTAGTACACATCTTATCAACATTTTCAAGAGGATGCATTTTGAAAAATTCATATTGAGAAACAAGCAAAGATTTCTTTTGTTCTTTAATATCTTGGTTACCTTCATGAAATTCACACAATTTATCCCAAATATCTTTAGCTGATTTACAACCTTTAATCCTACTAGATTCATTTACATCTAATGCATTGTACAATATATACATGGCCTTGGCATTCAAAGAAAGGTATCTCTTGTCTTTTTCATTCAATTCTTGTCTAGTCTTTAATCTACTCAAATTAGTGGTAGAGTCAACTATTCTAGCTTCATAAGGACCATCTTCTACCACATACCATAATTCAATATAAACGGATTGTAAGAAAATCATCATTCTTTGTTTCCACATGCTAAAATGAGAACCATTAAACATAGGTGGTCTATCAATAGATTGCCCTTCTAAAAAAGAAACATTTATGGTTGCCATGATCTTTACTCTAAGCGGTTAAGCTTAATCTCTAGGAGACCAAGCTCTGATACCAATTGTAAGACCCGAAGACAACCAATGAGACAGTTGATAAGAAAGCACAAGTGCTTGTGAGTAGAAGAGATAAACAAATTAAAGATCATAAACGTAACAATTAGTAAATAAAAAGGAAAGAGTTGCAAACCAATTAACTACCCAACTCCTCTTGAGCTTGTAGATTAATTGAGACAAGCTACTTCAAGTTGATGAATTATAATCACTCTTGTGTACAAAGGAAGGTTCACCTCCTCCTTGTCCCGAACTCCACTCGGTCAAGCCAGGACGTTTTACTATCCCTCAGGACAACCCTCACAGAGCTACACTCATGAAAGATTCACTCACAAATGAAAAGCTTACAATGAACCTCACACCACTAAGACTACAAATCTAGTTTTGGAGACTATTTTCTAGCTAAAATATCTCTTGAGATCTTGTAAACAAAGTGTGCAAAAGTTATCTGAAGTATCTGACCAACCACTATTTATATTGAACCAAGAAAGTGCCTCATTAAAGCATCCAACGGATAGAAAGTAGCTGAATAGTCAACTAGCCGTTGGGGACGTCGGACGTCCGACAGATTAATCACCGTCCGATCCCATCGTCCGAAAATCAGCCAAGTTGTCGTTCGGACGTCCGATGGTATTTTATCGTCCGAGCTTCTGTGTCCGAACGTCGTCCAGAGAGTTATCAAATCTTCGTGGAATTTTTAGGACGTCCGATGAGATTGATGTGCGTCCGAAGCATGCGTCCGATCCTTCAGGACGTCCGATGCTTCCTTACGAGCGTCCGACAGAGTTTCCTTCTTGATGTTCTTCATCCTTTCGGACGTCCGATCCTGACTATTTGAGCGTCCGACAGCTTCAGCATACTTAGTCCCCTTTCAATTGCACTTGTTCATGGAATCAAACAACTTCAAAACTGAAAGTATATCTTGAAGAAATATTAGTATCATCCATTTGTTTTGTAAACATCAAAAGATAGGGATCAAGATCAACATTCTCCCCCTTTTTGATGATGACAAAACAATGGATGGAAGGAAGGAAAAAGATTGAGCATATGAGCATAGACTCCCCCTCACTCATTGCAACTTATAATTTCAGAATAACTCCCCCTAACACATAGCATCCATTTCTCCCCCTTTTTGTCATCATAAGATGAGAGTAATACCCAACAACCATAATCCAACAATAATAACAGAGAATCCAATATTCAAAACAAAACAGAGAAATGATACCAGAATTCAGCAATACCAACATACCAACATATCATAGAGAGATTAGCAAATCATCGTTAGATCAGAATAGTTCTTTTCTCTCCCTTTTTGACACCATACACATTCAGTAGTATTCAAAAATATCAGCGAAAACACAGATCAAAGTATCGAAAATATCAAAAAAAAATATTGTGAACAAGAATCACTGCAATGATTAACAAAATCTCCTATTTGTTAAAGTTAGCATCATGTCTAACTATCCACATGCATTTCATGCCTCTTCTCATATTCTTTCTCACATAACAATCACTTTTCATGTGACCTTTTTGACAACAAAAATTACACATAACCAAAGAGTTATCTACATGAACAGGTTTAATAAATCTTACTTGTCTTCTCCTATGGATAGAAAATTCGTTGGAATTAGAATTCAACCTATTCTTTTGAAAACAGACTTGTTTCTTGTGTTTAAGCAACTCATTTAGACCATCCATTCTTCTTTTCAAATCACCTTGTTCCTTTTTGAACAAATCACAAAGTTTTGTTTTTCTATCAAGTTCAAAATGTAAAGCAGTCTCACTCTTTTTGAAGTAATCATTTTCAGCTTTCAACTTTTTATTTTGTTGAAAAAGATTTGCATTATCTCGAAGCAAAAAACCAATTTTCTGTTTTAACCCCTTGTTTCTAGCATAGGACTGTTTCAAACTATCATGCAATTTTATAATGAAAGATTCAATATCATCATCAGTTTCTTCATCACTTTCAACTTGAGAGTTATAAGATGTTACCTCATCATCTCCAATGGCCATTAGTGCCATTTGGGCCAACTCTTCTTTTTCTCTTTTTGAATTGCATTCATCCCATGTAATTTTGCAATCTCCTCTTGAACTTCTCTTGTTGAAGATCTTCTTGAAACATTTGATGCGAGGAGTTATATCATTGTCCACTTCCATGTTTTCATTACCCATGAAGGATGGGTTATCCCCCACTTGAGATGCTTTAAAAGCTATGCCTCTCTTATACATTCTTGCATTTTCTTCCTCTTGCACTTTGAATTTCAGCTTTAATTCATAAGAGATTAGGGAATTCACAAGAGATTCAATGGACATAGAATTTAAATCCTTTGCCTCTTCTATAGCATTTATTTTGTTTTCCCATTCTTTTGGCAAGGCATTCAAAATCTTTCTATTTTTCTCACCCAAAGAATATTCTTTTCCAAGCAATTTAAGATCTTGAATAATGTCACAAAATCTAGTACACATCTTATCAACATTTTCAAGAGGATGCATTTTGAAAAATTCATATTGAGAAACAAGCAAAGATTTCTTTTGTTCTTTAATATCTTGGTTACCTTCATGAAATTCACACAATTTATCCCAAATATCTTTAGCTGATTTACAACCTTTAATCCTACTAGATTCATTTACATCTAATGCATTGTACAATATATACATGGCCTTGGCATTCAAAGAAAGGTATCTCTTGTCTTTTTCATTCAATTCTTGTCTAGTCTTTAATCTACTCAAATTAGTGGTAGAGTCAACTATTCTAGCTTCATAAGGACCATCTTCTACCACATACCATAATTCAATATAAACGGATTGTAAGAAAATCATCATTCTTTGTTTCCACATGCTAAAATGAGAACCATTAAACATAGGTGGTCTATCAATAGATTGCCCTTCTAAAAAAGAAACATTTATGGTTGCCATGATCTTTACTCTAAGCGGTTAAGCTTAATCTCTAGGAGACCAAGCTCTGATACCAATTGTAAGACCCGAAGACAACCAATGAGACAGTTGATAAGAAAGCACAAGTGCTTGTGAGTAGAAGAGATAAACAAATTAAAGATCATAAACGTAACAATTAGTAAATAAAAAGGAAAGAGTTGCAAACCAATTAACTACCCAACTCCTCTTGAGCTTGTAGATTAATTGAGACAAGCTACTTCAAGTTGATGAATTATAATCACTCTTGTGTACAAAGGAAGGTTCACCTCCTCCTTGTCCCGAACTCCACTCGGTCAAGCCAGGACGTTTTACTATCCCTCAGGACAACCCTCACAGAGCTACACTCATGAAAGATTCACTCACAAATGAAAAGCTTACAATGAACCTCACACCACTAAGACTACAAATCTAGTTTTGGAGACTATTTTCTAGCTAAAATATCTCTTGAGATCTTGTAAACAAAGTGTGCAAAAGTTATCTGAAGTATCTGACCAACCACTATTTATATTGAACCAAGAAAGTGCCTCATTAAAGCATCCAACGGATAGAAAGTAGCTGAATAGTCAACTAGCCGTTGGGGACGTCGGACGTCCGACAGATTAATCACCGTCCGATCCCATCGTCCGAAAATCAGCCAAGTTGTCGTTCGGACGTCCGATGGTATTTTATCGTCCGAGCTTCTGTGTCCGAACGTCGTCCAGAGAGTTATCAAATCTTCGTGGAATTTTTAGGACGTCCGATGAGATTGATGTGCGTCCGAAGCATGCGTCCGATCCTTCAGGACGTCCGATGCTTCCTTACGAGCGTCCGACAGAGTTTCCTTCTTGATGTTCTTCATCCTTTCGGACGTCCGATCCTGACTATTTGAGCGTCCGACAGCTTCAGCATACTTAGTCCCCTTTCAATTGCACTTGTTCATGGAATCAAACAACTTCAAAACTGAAAGTATATCTTGAAGAAATATTAGTATCATCCATTTGTTTTGTAAACATCAAAAGATAGGGATCAAGATCAACATTCTCCCCCTTTTTGATGATGACAAAACAATGGATGGAAGGAAGGAAAAAGATTGAGCATATGAGCATAGACTCCCCCTCACTCATTGCAACTTATAATTTCAGAATAACTCCCCCTAACACATAGCATCCATTTCTCCCCCTTTTTGTCATCATAAGATGAGAGTAATACCCAACAACCATAATCCAACAATAATAACAGAGAATCCAATATTCAAAACAAAACAGAGAAATGATACCAGAATTCAGCAATACCAACATACCAACATATCATAGAGAGATTAGCAAATCATCGTTAGATCAGAATAGTTCTTTTCTCTCCCTTTTTGACACCATACACATTCAGTAGTATTCAAAAATATCAGCGAAAACACAGATCAAAGTATCGAAAATATCAAAAAAAAATATTGTGAACAAGAATCACTGCAATGATTAACAAAATCTCCTATTTGTTAAAGTTAGCATCATGTCTAACTATCCACATGCATTTCATGCCTCTTCTCATATTCTTTCTCACATAACAATCACTTTTCATGTGACCTTTTTGACAACAAAAATTACACATAACCAAAGAGTTATCTACATGAACAGGTTTAATAAATCTTACTTGTCTTCTCCTATGGATAGAAAATTCGTTGGAATTAGAATTCAACCTATTCTTTTGAAAACAGACTTGTTTCTTGTGTTTAAGCAACTCATTTAGACCATCCATTCTTCTTTTCAAATCACCTTGTTCCTTTTTGAACAAATCACAAAGTTTTGTTTTTCTATCAAGTTCAAAATGTAAAGCAGTCTCACTCTTTTTGAAGTAATCATTTTCAGCTTTCAACTTTTTATTTTGTTGAAAAAGATTTGCATTATCTCGAAGCAAAAAACCAATTTTCTGTTTTAACCCCTTGTTTCTAGCATAGGACTGTTTCAAACTATCATGCAATTTTATAATGAAAGATTCAATATCATCATCAGTTTCTTCATCACTTTCAACTTGAGAGTTATAAGATGTTACCTCATCATCTCCAATGGCCATTAGTGCCATTTGGGCCAACTCTTCTTTTTCTCTTTTTGAATTGCATTCATCCCATGTAATTTTGCAATCTCCTCTTGAACTTCTCTTGTTGAAGATCTTCTTGAAACATTTGATGCGAGGAGTTATATCATTGTCCACTTCCATGTTTTCATTACCCATGAAGGATGGGTTATCCCCCACTTGAGATGCTTTAAAAGCTATGCCTCTCTTATACATTCTTGCATTTTCTTCCTCTTGCACTTTGAATTTCAGCTTTAATTCATAAGAGATTAGGGAATTCACAAGAGATTCAATGGACATAGAATTTAAATCCTTTGCCTCTTCTATAGCATTTATTTTGTTTTCCCATTCTTTTGGCAAGGCATTCAAAATCTTTCTATTTTTCTCACCCAAAGAATATTCTTTTCCAAGCAATTTAAGATCTTGAATAATGTCACAAAATCTAGTACACATCTTATCAACATTTTCAAGAGGATGCATTTTGAAAAATTCATATTGAGAAACAAGCAAAGATTTCTTTTGTTCTTTAATATCTTGGTTACCTTCATGAAATTCACACAATTTATCCCAAATATCTTTAGCTGATTTACAACCTTTAATCCTACTAGATTCATTTACATCTAATGCATTGTACAATATATACATGGCCTTGGCATTCAAAGAAAGGTATCTCTTGTCTTTTTCATTCAATTCTTGTCTAGTCTTTAATCTACTCAAATTAGTGGTAGAGTCAACTATTCTAGCTTCATAAGGACCATCTTCTACCACATACCATAATTCAATATAAACGGATTGTAAGAAAATCATCATTCTTTGTTTCCACATGCTAAAATGAGAACCATTAAACATAGGTGGTCTATCAATAGATTGCCCTTCTAAAAAAGAAACATTTATGGTTGCCATGATCTTTACTCTAAGCGGTTAAGCTTAATCTCTAGGAGACCAAGCTCTGATACCAATTGTAAGACCCGAAGACAACCAATGAGACAGTTGATAAGAAAGCACAAGTGCTTGTGAGTAGAAGAGATAAACAAATTAAAGATCATAAACGTAACAATTAGTAAATAAAAAGGAAAGAGTTGCAAACCAATTAACTACCCAACTCCTCTTGAGCTTGTAGATTAATTGAGACAAGCTACTTCAAGTTGATGAATTATAATCACTCTTGTGTACAAAGGAAGGTTCACCTCCTCCTTGTCCCGAACTCCACTCGGTCAAGCCAGGACGTTTTACTATCCCTCAGGACAACCCTCACAGAGCTACACTCATGAAAGATTCACTCACAAATGAAAAGCTTACAATGAACCTCACACCACTAAGACTACAAATCTAGTTTTGGAGACTATTTTCTAGCTAAAATATCTCTTGAGATCTTGTAAACAAAGTGTGCAAAAGTTATCTGAAGTATCTGACCAACCACTATTTATATTGAACCAAGAAAGTGCCTCATTAAAGCATCCAACGGATAGAAAGTAGCTGAATAGTCAACTAGCCGTTGGGGACGTCGGACGTCCGACAGATTAATCACCGTCCGATCCCATCGTCCGAAAATCAGCCAAGTTGTCGTTCGGACGTCCGATGGTATTTTATCGTCCGAGCTTCTGTGTCCGAACGTCGTCCAGAGAGTTATCAAATCTTCGTGGAATTTTTAGGACGTCCGATGAGATTGATGTGCGTCCGAAGCATGCGTCCGATCCTTCAGGACGTCCGATGCTTCAGGACGTCCGATGCTTCCTTACGAGCGTCCGACAGAGTTTCCTTCTTGATGTTCTTCATCCTTTCGGACGTCCGATCCTGACTATTTGAGCGTCCGACAGCTTCAGCATACTTAGTCCCCTTTCAATTGCACTTGTTCATGGAATCAAACAACTTCAAAACTGAAAGTATATCTTGAAGAAATATTAGTATCATCCATTTGTTTTGTAAACATCAAAAGATAGGGATCAAGATCAACATTCTCCCCCTTTTTGATGATGACAAAACAATGGATGGAAGGAAGGAAAAAGATTGAGCATATGAGCATAGACTCCCCCTCACTCATTGCAACTTATAATTTCAGAATAACTCCCCCTAACACATAGCATCCATTTCTCCCCCTTTTTGTCATCATAAGATGAGAGTAATACCCAACAACCATAATCCAACAATAATAACAGAGAATCCAATATTCAAAACAAAACAGAGAAATGATACCAGAATTCAGCAATACCAACATACCAACATATCATAGAGAGATTAGCAAATCATCGTTAGATCAGAATAGTTCTTTTCTCTCCCTTTTTGACACCATACACATTCAGTAGTATTCAAAAATATCAGCGAAAACACAGATCAAAGTATCGAAAATATCAAAAAAAAATATTGTGAACAAGAATCACTGCAATGATTAACAAAATCTCCTATTTGTTAAAGTTAGCATCATGTCTAACTATCCACATGCATTTCATGCCTCTTCTCATATTCTTTCTCACATAACAATCACTTTTCATGTGACCTTTTTGACAACAAAAATTACACATAACCAAAGAGTTATCTACATGAACAGGTTTAATAAATCTTACTTGTCTTCTCCTATGGATAGAAAATTCGTTGGAATTAGAATTCAACCTATTCTTTTGAAAACAGACTTGTTTCTTGTGTTTAAGCAACTCATTTAGACCATCCATTCTTCTTTTCAAATCACCTTGTTCCTTTTTGAACAAATCACAAAGTTTTGTTTTTCTATCAAGTTCAAAATGTAAAGCAGTCTCACTCTTTTTGAAGTAATCATTTTCAGCTTTCAACTTTTTATTTTGTTGAAAAAGATTTGCATTATCTCGAAGCAAAAAACCAATTTTCTGTTTTAACCCCTTGTTTCTAGCATAGGACTGTTTCAAACTATCATGCAATTTTATAATGAAAGATTCAATATCATCATCAGTTTCTTCATCACTTTCAACTTGAGAGTTATAAGATGTTACCTCATCATCTCCAATGGCCATTAGTGCCATTTGGGCCAACTCTTCTTTTTCTCTTTTTGAATTGCATTCATCCCATGTAATTTTGCAATCTCCTCTTGAACTTCTCTTGTTGAAGATCTTCTTGAAACATTTGATGCGAGGAGTTATATCATTGTCCACTTCCATGTTTTCATTACCCATGAAGGATGGGTTATCCCCCACTTGAGATGCTTTAAAAGCTATGCCTCTCTTATACATTCTTGCATTTTCTTCCTCTTGCACTTTGAATTTCAGCTTTAATTCATAAGAGATTAGGGAATTCACAAGAGATTCAATGGACATAGAATTTAAATCCTTTGCCTCTTCTATAGCATTTATTTTGTTTTCCCATTCTTTTGGCAAGGCATTCAAAATCTTTCTATTTTTCTCACCCAAAGAATATTCTTTTCCAAGCAATTTAAGATCTTGAATAATGTCACAAAATCTAGTACACATCTTATCAACATTTTCAAGAGGATGCATTTTGAAAAATTCATATTGAGAAACAAGCAAAGATTTCTTTTGTTCTTTAATATCTTGGTTACCTTCATGAAATTCACACAATTTATCCCAAATATCTTTAGCTGATTTACAACCTTTAATCCTACTAGATTCATTTACATCTAATGCATTGTACAATATATACATGGCCTTGGCATTCAAAGAAAGGTATCTCTTGTCTTTTTCATTCAATTCTTGTCTAGTCTTTAATCTACTCAAATTAGTGGTAGAGTCAACTATTCTAGCTTCATAAGGACCATCTTCTACCACATACCATAATTCAATATAAACGGATTGTAAGAAAATCATCATTCTTTGTTTCCACATGCTAAAATGAGAACCATTAAACATAGGTGGTCTATCAATAGATTGCCCTTCTAAAAAAGAAACATTTATGGTTGCCATGATCTTTACTCTAAGCGGTTAAGCTTAATCTCTAGGAGACCAAGCTCTGATACCAATTGTAAGACCCGAAGACAACCAATGAGACAGTTGATAAGAAAGCACAAGTGCTTGTGAGTAGAAGAGATAAACAAATTAAAGATCATAAACGTAACAATTAGTAAATAAAAAGGAAAGAGTTGCAAACCAATTAACTACCCAACTCCTCTTGAGCTTGTAGATTAATTGAGACAAGCTACTTCAAGTTGATGAATTATAATCACTCTTGTGTACAAAGGAAGGTTCACCTCCTCCTTGTCCCGAACTCCACTCGGTCAAGCCAGGACGTTTTACTATCCCTCAGGACAACCCTCACAGAGCTACACTCATGAAAGATTCACTCACAAATGAAAAGCTTACAATGAACCTCACACCACTAAGACTACAAATCTAGTTTTGGAGACTATTTTCTAGCTAAAATATCTCTTGAGATCTTGTAAACAAAGTGTGCAAAAGTTATCTGAAGTATCTGACCAACCACTATTTATATTGAACCAAGAAAGTGCCTCATTAAAGCATCCAACGGATAGAAAGTAGCTGAATAGTCAACTAGCCGTTGGGGACGTCGGACGTCCGACAGATTAATCACCGTCCGATCCCATCGTCCGAAAATCAGCCAAGTTGTCGTTCGGACGTCCGATGGTATTTTATCGTCCGAGCTTCTGTGTCCGAACGTCGTCCAGAGAGTTATCAAATCTTCGTGGAATTTTTAGGACGTCCGATGAGATTGATGTGCGTCCGAAGCATGCGTCCGATCCTTCAGGACGTCCGATGCTTCAGGACGTCCGATGCTTCCTTACGAGCGTCCGACAGAGTTTCCTTCTTGATGTTCTTCATCCTTTCGGACGTCCGATCCTGACTATTTGAGCGTCCGACAGCTTCAGCATACTTAGTCCCCTTTCAATTGCACTTGTTCATGGAATCAAACAACTTCAAAACTGAAAGTATATCTTGAAGAAATATTAGTATCATCCATTTGTTTTGTAAACATCAAAAGATAGGGATCAAGATCAACATTCTCCCCCTTTTTGATGATGACAAAACAATGGATGGAAGGAAGGAAAAAGATTGAGCATATGAGCATAGACTCCCCCTCACTCATTGCAACTTATAATTTCAGAATAACTCCCCCTAACACATAGCATCCATTTCTCCCCCTTTTTGTCATCATAAGATGAGAGTAATACCCAACAACCATAATCCAACAATAATAACAGAGAATCCAATATTCAAAACAAAACAGAGAAATGATACCAGAATTCAGCAATACCAACATACCAACATATCATAGAGAGATTAGCAAATCATCGTTAGATCAGAATAGTTCTTTTCTCTCCCTTTTTGACACCATACACATTCAGTAGTATTCAAAAATATCAGCGAAAACACAGATCAAAGTATCGAAAATATCAAAAAAAAATATTGTGAACAAGAATCACTGCAATGATTAACAAAATCTCCTATTTGTTAAAGTTAGCATCATGTCTAACTATCCACATGCATTTCATGCCTCTTCTCATATTCTTTCTCACATAACAATCACTTTTCATGTGACCTTTTTGACAACAAAAATTACACATAACCAAAGAGTTATCTACATGAACAGGTTTAATAAATCTTACTTGTCTTCTCCTATGGATAGAAAATTCGTTGGAATTAGAATTCAACCTATTCTTTTGAAAACAGACTTGTTTCTTGTGTTTAAGCAACTCATTTAGACCATCCATTCTTCTTTTCAAATCACCTTGTTCCTTTTTGAACAAATCACAAAGTTTTGTTTTTCTATCAAGTTCAAAATGTAAAGCAGTCTCACTCTTTTTGAAGTAATCATTTTCAGCTTTCAACTTTTTATTTTGTTGAAAAAGATTTGCATTATCTCGAAGCAAAAAACCAATTTTCTGTTTTAACCCCTTGTTTCTAGCATAGGACTGTTTCAAACTATCATGCAATTTTATAATGAAAGATTCAATATCATCATCAGTTTCTTCATCACTTTCAACTTGAGAGTTATAAGATGTTACCTCATCATCTCCAATGGCCATTAGTGCCATTTGGGCCAACTCTTCTTTTTCTCTTTTTGAATTGCATTCATCCCATGTAATTTTGCAATCTCCTCTTGAACTTCTCTTGTTGAAGATCTTCTTGAAACATTTGATGCGAGGAGTTATATCATTGTCCACTTCCATGTTTTCATTACCCATGAAGGATGGGTTATCCCCCACTTGAGATGCTTTAAAAGCTATGCCTCTCTTATACATTCTTGCATTTTCTTCCTCTTGCACTTTGAATTTCAGCTTTAATTCATAAGAGATTAGGGAATTCACAAGAGATTCAATGGACATAGAATTTAAATCCTTTGCCTCTTCTATAGCATTTATTTTGTTTTCCCATTCTTTTGGCAAGGCATTCAAAATCTTTCTATTTTTCTCACCCAAAGAATATTCTTTTCCAAGCAATTTAAGATCTTGAATAATGTCACAAAATCTAGTACACATCTTATCAACATTTTCAAGAGGATGCATTTTGAAAAATTCATATTGAGAAACAAGCAAAGATTTCTTTTGTTCTTTAATATCTTGGTTACCTTCATGAAATTCACACAATTTATCCCAAATATCTTTAGCTGATTTACAACCTTTAATCCTACTAGATTCATTTACATCTAATGCATTGTACAATATATACATGGCCTTGGCATTCAAAGAAAGGTATCTCTTGTCTTTTTCATTCAATTCTTGTCTAGTCTTTAATCTACTCAAATTAGTGGTAGAGTCAACTATTCTAGCTTCATAAGGACCATCTTCTACCACATACCATAATTCAATATAAACGGATTGTAAGAAAATCATCATTCTTTGTTTCCACATGCTAAAATGAGAACCATTAAACATAGGTGGTCTATCAATAGATTGCCCTTCTAAAAAAGAAACATTTATGGTTGCCATGATCTTTACTCTAAGCGGTTAAGCTTAATCTCTAGGAGACCAAGCTCTGATACCAATTGTAAGACCCGAAGACAACCAATGAGACAGTTGATAAGAAAGCACAAGTGCTTGTGAGTAGAAGAGATAAACAAATTAAAGATCATAAACGTAACAATTAGTAAATAAAAAGGAAAGAGTTGCAAACCAATTAACTACCCAACTCCTCTTGAGCTTGTAGATTAATTGAGACAAGCTACTTCAAGTTGATGAATTATAATCACTCTTGTGTACAAAGGAAGGTTCACCTCCTCCTTGTCCCGAACTCCACTCGGTCAAGCCAGGACGTTTTACTATCCCTCAGGACAACCCTCACAGAGCTACACTCATGAAAGATTCACTCACAAATGAAAAGCTTACAATGAACCTCACACCACTAAGACTACAAATCTAGTTTTGGAGACTATTTTCTAGCTAAAATATCTCTTGAGATCTTGTAAACAAAGTGTGCAAAAGTTATCTGAAGTATCTGACCAACCACTATTTATATTGAACCAAGAAAGTGCCTCATTAAAGCATCCAACGGATAGAAAGTAGCTGAATAGTCAACTAGCCGTTGGGGACGTCGGACGTCCGACAGATTAATCACCGTCCGATCCCATCGTCCGAAAATCAGCCAAGTTGTCGTTCGGACGTCCGATGGTATTTTATCGTCCGAGCTTCTGTGTCCGAACGTCGTCCAGAGAGTTATCAAATCTTCGTGGAATTTTTAGGACGTCCGATGAGATTGATGTGCGTCCGAAGCATGCGTCCGATCCTTCAGGACGTCCGATGCTTCAGGACGTCCGATGCTTCCTTACGAGCGTCCGACAGAGTTTCCTTCTTGATGTTCTTCATCCTTTCGGACGTCCGATCCTGACTATTTGAGCGTCCGACAGCTTCAGCATACTTAGTCCCCTTTCAATTGCACTTGTTCATGGAATCAAACAACTTCAAAACTGAAAGTATATCTTGAAGAAATATTAGTATCATCCATTTGTTTTGTAAACATCAAAAGATAGGGATCAAGATCAACATTCTCCCCCTTTTTGATGATGACAAAACAATGGATGGAAGGAAGGAAAAAGATTGAGCATATGAGCATAGACTCCCCCTCACTCATTGCAACTTATAATTTCAGAATAACTCCCCCTAACACATAGCATCCATTTCTCCCCCTTTTTGTCATCATAAGATGAGAGTAATACCCAACAACCATAATCCAACAATAATAACAGAGAATCCAATATTCAAAACAAAACAGAGAAATGATACCAGAATTCAGCAATACCAACATACCAACATATCATAGAGAGATTAGCAAATCATCGTTAGATCAGAATAGTTCTTTTCTCTCCCTTTTTGACACCATACACATTCAGTAGTATTCAAAAATATCAGCGAAAACACAGATCAAAGTATCGAAAATATCAAAAAAAAATATTGTGAACAAGAATCACTGCAATGATTAACAAAATCTCCTATTTGTTAAAGTTAGCATCATGTCTAACTATCCACATGCATTTCATGCCTCTTCTCATATTCTTTCTCACATAACAATCACTTTTCATGTGACCTTTTTGACAACAAAAATTACACATAACCAAAGAGTTATCTACATGAACAGGTTTAATAAATCTTACTTGTCTTCTCCTATGGATAGAAAATTCGTTGGAATTAGAATTCAACCTATTCTTTTGAAAACAGACTTGTTTCTTGTGTTTAAGCAACTCATTTAGACCATCCATTCTTCTTTTCAAATCACCTTGTTCCTTTTTGAACAAATCACAAAGTTTTGTTTTTCTATCAAGTTCAAAATGTAAAGCAGTCTCACTCTTTTTGAAGTAATCATTTTCAGCTTTCAACTTTTTATTTTGTTGAAAAAGATTTGCATTATCTCGAAGCAAAAAACCAATTTTCTGTTTTAACCCCTTGTTTCTAGCATAGGACTGTTTCAAACTATCATGCAATTTTATAATGAAAGATTCAATATCATCATCAGTTTCTTCATCACTTTCAACTTGAGAGTTATAAGATGTTACCTCATCATCTCCAATGGCCATTAGTGCCATTTGGGCCAACTCTTCTTTTTCTCTTTTTGAATTGCATTCATCCCATGTAATTTTGCAATCTCCTCTTGAACTTCTCTTGTTGAAGATCTTCTTGAAACATTTGATGCGAGGAGTTATATCATTGTCCACTTCCATGTTTTCATTACCCATGAAGGATGGGTTATCCCCCACTTGAGATGCTTTAAAAGCTATGCCTCTCTTATACATTCTTGCATTTTCTTCCTCTTGCACTTTGAATTTCAGCTTTAATTCATAAGAGATTAGGGAATTCACAAGAGATTCAATGGACATAGAATTTAAATCCTTTGCCTCTTCTATAGCATTTATTTTGTTTTCCCATTCTTTTGGCAAGGCATTCAAAATCTTTCTATTTTTCTCACCCAAAGAATATTCTTTTCCAAGCAATTTAAGATCTTGAATAATGTCACAAAATCTAGTACACATCTTATCAACATTTTCAAGAGGATGCATTTTGAAAAATTCATATTGAGAAACAAGCAAAGATTTCTTTTGTTCTTTAATATCTTGGTTACCTTCATGAAATTCACACAATTTATCCCAAATATCTTTAGCTGATTTACAACCTTTAATCCTACTAGATTCATTTACATCTAATGCATTGTACAATATATACATGGCCTTGGCATTCAAAGAAAGGTATCTCTTGTCTTTTTCATTCAATTCTTGTCTAGTCTTTAATCTACTCAAATTAGTGGTAGAGTCAACTATTCTAGCTTCATAAGGACCATCTTCTACCACATACCATAATTCAATATAAACGGATTGTAAGAAAATCATCATTCTTTGTTTCCACATGCTAAAATGAGAACCATTAAACATAGGTGGTCTATCAATAGATTGCCCTTCTAAAAAAGAAACATTTATGGTTGCCATGATCTTTACTCTAAGCGGTTAAGCTTAATCTCTAGGAGACCAAGCTCTGATACCAATTGTAAGACCCGAAGACAACCAATGAGACAGTTGATAAGAAAGCACAAGTGCTTGTGAGTAGAAGAGATAAACAAATTAAAGATCATAAACGTAACAATTAGTAAATAAAAAGGAAAGAGTTGCAAACCAATTAACTACCCAACTCCTCTTGAGCTTGTAGATTAATTGAGACAAGCTACTTCAAGTTGATGAATTATAATCACTCTTGTGTACAAAGGAAGGTTCACCTCCTCCTTGTCCCGAACTCCACTCGGTCAAGCCAGGACGTTTTACTATCCCTCAGGACAACCCTCACAGAGCTACACTCATGAAAGATTCACTCACAAATGAAAAGCTTACAATGAACCTCACACCACTAAGACTACAAATCTAGTTTTGGAGACTATTTTCTAGCTAAAATATCTCTTGAGATCTTGTAAACAAAGTGTGCAAAAGTTATCTGAAGTATCTGACCAACCACTATTTATATTGAACCAAGAAAGTGCCTCATTAAAGCATCCAACGGATAGAAAGTAGCTGAATAGTCAACTAGCCGTTGGGGACGTCGGACGTCCGACAGATTAATCACCGTCCGATCCCATCGTCCGAAAATCAGCCAAGTTGTCGTTCGGACGTCCGATGGTATTTTATCGTCCGAGCTTCTGTGTCCGAACGTCGTCCAGAGAGTTATCAAATCTTCGTGGAATTTTTAGGACGTCCGATGAGATTGATGTGCGTCCGAAGCATGCGTCCGATCCTTCAGGACGTCCGATGCTTCAGGACGTCCGATGCTTCCTTACGAGCGTCCGACAGAGTTTCCTTCTTGATGTTCTTCATCCTTTCGGACGTCCGATCCTGACTATTTGAGCGTCCGACAGCTTCAGCATACTTAGTCCCCTTTCAATTGCACTTGTTCATGGAATCAAACAACTTCAAAACTGAAAGTATATCTTGAAGAAATATTAGTATCATCCATTTGTTTTGTAAACATCAAAAGATAGGGATCAAGATCAACATTCTCCCCCTTTTTGATGATGACAAAACAATGGATGGAAGGAAGGAAAAAGATTGAGCATATGAGCATAGACTCCCCCTCACTCATTGCAACTTATAATTTCAGAATAACTCCCCCTAACACATAGCATCCATTTCTCCCCCTTTTTGTCATCATAAGATGAGAGTAATACCCAACAACCATAATCCAACAATAATAACAGAGAATCCAATATTCAAAACAAAACAGAGAAATGATACCAGAATTCAGCAATACCAACATACCAACATATCATAGAGAGATTAGCAAATCATCGTTAGATCAGAATAGTTCTTTTCTCTCCCTTTTTGACACCATACACATTCAGTAGTATTCAAAAATATCAGCGAAAACACAGATCAAAGTATCGAAAATATCAAAAAAAAATATTGTGAACAAGAATCACTGCAATGATTAACAAAATCTCCTATTTGTTAAAGTTAGCATCATGTCTAACTATCCACATGCATTTCATGCCTCTTCTCATATTCTTTCTCACATAACAATCACTTTTCATGTGACCTTTTTGACAACAAAAATTACACATAACCAAAGAGTTATCTACATGAACAGGTTTAATAAATCTTACTTGTCTTCTCCTATGGATAGAAAATTCGTTGGAATTAGAATTCAACCTATTCTTTTGAAAACAGACTTGTTTCTTGTGTTTAAGCAACTCATTTAGACCATCCATTCTTCTTTTCAAATCACCTTGTTCCTTTTTGAACAAATCACAAAGTTTTGTTTTTCTATCAAGTTCAAAATGTAAAGCAGTCTCACTCTTTTTGAAGTAATCATTTTCAGCTTTCAACTTTTTATTTTGTTGAAAAAGATTTGCATTATCTCGAAGCAAAAAACCAATTTTCTGTTTTAACCCCTTGTTTCTAGCATAGGACTGTTTCAAACTATCATGCAATTTTATAATGAAAGATTCAATATCATCATCAGTTTCTTCATCACTTTCAACTTGAGAGTTATAAGATGTTACCTCATCATCTCCAATGGCCATTAGTGCCATTTGGGCCAACTCTTCTTTTTCTCTTTTTGAATTGCATTCATCCCATGTAATTTTGCAATCTCCTCTTGAACTTCTCTTGTTGAAGATCTTCTTGAAACATTTGATGCGAGGAGTTATATCATTGTCCACTTCCATGTTTTCATTACCCATGAAGGATGGGTTATCCCCCACTTGAGATGCTTTAAAAGCTATGCCTCTCTTATACATTCTTGCATTTTCTTCCTCTTGCACTTTGAATTTCAGCTTTAATTCATAAGAGATTAGGGAATTCACAAGAGATTCAATGGACATAGAATTTAAATCCTTTGCCTCTTCTATAGCATTTATTTTGTTTTCCCATTCTTTTGGCAAGGCATTCAAAATCTTTCTATTTTTCTCACCCAAAGAATATTCTTTTCCAAGCAATTTAAGATCTTGAATAATGTCACAAAATCTAGTACACATCTTATCAACATTTTCAAGAGGATGCATTTTGAAAAATTCATATTGAGAAACAAGCAAAGATTTCTTTTGTTCTTTAATATCTTGGTTACCTTCATGAAATTCACACAATTTATCCCAAATATCTTTAGCTGATTTACAACCTTTAATCCTACTAGATTCATTTACATCTAATGCATTGTACAATATATACATGGCCTTGGCATTCAAAGAAAGGTATCTCTTGTCTTTTTCATTCAATTCTTGTCTAGTCTTTAATCTACTCAAATTAGTGGTAGAGTCAACTATTCTAGCTTCATAAGGACCATCTTCTACCACATACCATAATTCAATATAAACGGATTGTAAGAAAATCATCATTCTTTGTTTCCACATGCTAAAATGAGAACCATTAAACATAGGTGGTCTATCAATAGATTGCCCTTCTAAAAAAGAAACATTTATGGTTGCCATGATCTTTACTCTAAGCGGTTAAGCTTAATCTCTAGGAGACCAAGCTCTGATACCAATTGTAAGACCCGAAGACAACCAATGAGACAGTTGATAAGAAAGCACAAGTGCTTGTGAGTAGAAGAGATAAACAAATTAAAGATCATAAACGTAACAATTAGTAAATAAAAAGGAAAGAGTTGCAAACCAATTAACTACCCAACTCCTCTTGAGCTTGTAGATTAATTGAGACAAGCTACTTCAAGTTGATGAATTATAATCACTCTTGTGTACAAAGGAAGGTTCACCTCCTCCTTGTCCCGAACTCCACTCGGTCAAGCCAGGACGTTTTACTATCCCTCAGGACAACCCTCACAGAGCTACACTCATGAAAGATTCACTCACAAATGAAAAGCTTACAATGAACCTCACACCACTAAGACTACAAATCTAGTTTTGGAGACTATTTTCTAGCTAAAATATCTCTTGAGATCTTGTAAACAAAGTGTGCAAAAGTTATCTGAAGTATCTGACCAACCACTATTTATATTGAACCAAGAAAGTGCCTCATTAAAGCATCCAACGGATAGAAAGTAGCTGAATAGTCAACTAGCCGTTGGGGACGTCGGACGTCCGACAGATTAATCACCGTCCGATCCCATCGTCCGAAAATCAGCCAAGTTGTCGTTCGGACGTCCGATGGTATTTTATCGTCCGAGCTTCTGTGTCCGAACGTCGTCCAGAGAGTTATCAAATCTTCGTGGAATTTTTAGGACGTCCGATGAGATTGATGTGCGTCCGAAGCATGCGTCCGATCCTTCATGACGTCCGATGCTTCAGGACGTCCGATGCTTCCTTACGAGCGTCCGACAGAGTTTCCTTCTTGATGTTCTTCATCCTTTCGGACGTCCGATCCTGACTATTTGAGCGTCCGACAGCTTCAGCATACTTAGTCCCCTTTCAATTGCACTTGTTCATGGAATCAAACAACTTCAAAACTGAAAGTATATCTTGAAGAAATATTAGTATCATCCATTTGTTTTGTAAACATCAAAAGATAGGGATCAAGATCAACATTCTCCCCCTTTTTGATGATGACAAAACAATGGATGGAAGGAAGGAAAAAGATTGAGCATATGAGCATAGACTCCCCCTCACTCATTGCAACTTATAATTTCAGAATAACTCCCCCTAACACATAGCATCCATTTCTCCCCCTTTTTGTCATCATAAGATGAGAGTAATACCCAACAACCATAATCCAACAATAATAACAGAGAATCCAATATTCAAAACAAAACAGAGAAATGATACCAGAATTCAGCAATACCAACATACCAACATATCATAGAGAGATTAGCAAATCATCGTTAGATCAGAATAGTTCTTTTCTCTCCCTTTTTGACACCATACACATTCAGTAGTATTCAAAAATATCAGCGAAAACACAGATCAAAGTATCGAAAATATCAAAAAAAAATATTGTGAACAAGAATCACTGCAATGATTAACAAAATCTCCTATTTGTTAAAGTTAGCATCATGTCTAACTATCCACATGCATTTCATGCCTCTTCTCATATTCTTTCTCACATAACAATCACTTTTCATGTGACCTTTTTGACAACAAAAATTACACATAACCAAAGAGTTATCTACATGAACAGGTTTAATAAATCTTACTTGTCTTCTCCTATGGATAGAAAATTCGTTGGAATTAGAATTCAACCTATTCTTTTGAAAACAGACTTGTTTCTTGTGTTTAAGCAACTCATTTAGACCATCCATTCTTCTTTTCAAATCACCTTGTTCCTTTTTGAACAAATCACAAAGTTTTGTTTTTCTATCAAGTTCAAAATGTAAAGCAGTCTCACTCTTTTTGAAGTAATCATTTTCAGCTTTCAACTTTTTATTTTGTTGAAAAAGATTTGCATTATCTCGAAGCAAAAAACCAATTTTCTGTTTTAACCCCTTGTTTCTAGCATAGGACTGTTTCAAACTATCATGCAATTTTATAATGAAAGATTCAATATCATCATCAGTTTCTTCATCACTTTCAACTTGAGAGTTATAAGATGTTACCTCATCATCTCCAATGGCCATTAGTGCCATTTGGGCCAACTCTTCTTTTTCTCTTTTTGAATTGCATTCATCCCATGTAATTTTGCAATCTCCTCTTGAACTTCTCTTGTTGAAGATCTTCTTGAAACATTTGATGCGAGGAGTTATATCATTGTCCACTTCCATGTTTTCATTACCCATGAAGGATGGGTTATCCCCCACTTGAGATGCTTTAAAAGCTATGCCTCTCTTATACATTCTTGCATTTTCTTCCTCTTGCACTTTGAATTTCAGCTTTAATTCATAAGAGATTAGGGAATTCACAAGAGATTCAATGGACATAGAATTTAAATCCTTTGCCTCTTCTATAGCATTTATTTTGTTTTCCCATTCTTTTGGCAAGGCATTCAAAATCTTTCTATTTTTCTCACCCAAAGAATATTCTTTTCCAAGCAATTTAAGATCTTGAATAATGTCACAAAATCTAGTACACATCTTATCAACATTTTCAAGAGGATGCATTTTGAAAAATTCATATTGAGAAACAAGCAAAGATTTCTTTTGTTCTTTAATATCTTGGTTACCTTCATGAAATTCACACAATTTATCCCAAATATCTTTAGCTGATTTACAACCTATAATCCTACTAGATTCATTTACATCTAATGCATTGTACAATATATACATGGCCTTGGCATTCAAAGAAAGGTATCTCTTGTCTTTTTCATTCAATTCTTGTCTAGTCTTTAATCTACTCAAATTAGTGGTAGAGTCAACTATTCTAGCTTCATAAGGACCATCTTCTACCACATACCATAATTCAATATAAACGGATTGTAAGAAAATCATCATTCTTTGTTTCCACATGCTAAAATGAGAACCATTAAACATAGGTGGTCTATCAATAGATTGCCCTTCTAAAAAAGAAACATTTATGGTTGCCATGATCTTTACTCTAAGCGGTTAAGCTTAATCTCTAGGAGACCAAGCTCTGATACCAATTGTAAGACCCGAAGACAACCAATGAGACAGTTGATAAGAAAGCACAAGTGCTTGTGAGTAGAAGAGATAAACAAATTAAAGATCATAAACGTAACAATTAGTAAATAAAAAGGAAAGAGTTGCAAACCAATTAACTACCCAACTCCTCTTGAGCTTGTAGATTAATTGAGACAAGCTACTTCAAGTTGATGAATTATAATCACTCTTGTGTACAAAGGAAGGTTCACCTCCTCCTTGTCCCGAACTCCACTCGGTCAAGCCAGGACGTTTTACTATCCCTCAGGACAACCCTCACAGAGCTACACTCATGAAAGATTCACTCACAAATGAAAAGCTTACAATGAACCTCACACCACTAAGACTACAAATCTAGTTTTGGAGACTATTTTCTAGCTAAAATATCTCTTGAGATCTTGTAAACAAAGTGTGCAAAAGTTATCTGAAGTATCTGACCAACCACTATTTATATTGAACCAAGAAAGTGCCTCATTAAAGCATCCAACGGATAGAAAGTAGCTGAATAGTCAACTAGCCGTTGGGGACGTCGGACGTCCGACAGATTAATCACCGTCCGATCCCATCGTCCGAAAATCAGCCAAGTTGTCGTTCGGACGTCCGATGGTATTTTATCGTCCGAGCTTCTGTGTCCGAACGTCGTCCAGAGAGTTATCAAATCTTCGTGGAATTTTTAGGACGTCCGATGAGATTGATGTGCGTCCGAAGCATGCGTCCGATCCTTCATGACGTCCGATGCTTCAGGACGTCCGATGCTTCCTTACGAGCGTCCGACAGAGTTTCCTTCTTGATGTTCTTCATCCTTTCGGACGTCCGATCCTGACTATTTGAGCGTCCGACAGCTTCAGCATACTTAGTCCCCTTTCAATTGCACTTGTTCATGGAATCAAACAACTTCAAAACTGAAAGTATATCTTGAAGAAATATTAGTATCATCCATTTGTTTTGTAAACATCAAAAGATAGGGATCAAGATCAACATTCTCCCCCTTTTTGATGATGACAAAACAATGGATGGAAGGAAGGAAAAAGATTGAGCATATGAGCATAGACTCCCCCTCACTCATTGCAACTTATAATTTCAGAATAACTCCCCCTAACACATAGCATCCATTTCTCCCCCTTTTTGTCATCATAAGATGAGAGTAATACCCAACAACCATAATCCAACAATAATAACAGAGAATCCAATATTCAAAACAAAACAGAGAAATGATACCAGAATTCAGCAATACCAACATACCAACATATCATAGAGAGATTAGCAAATCATCGTTAGATCAGAATAGTTCTTTTCTCTCCCTTTTTGACACCATACACATTCAGTAGTATTCAAAAATATCAGCGAAAACACAGATCAAAGTATCGAAAATATCAAAAAAAAATATTGTGAACAAGAATCACTGCAATGATTAACAAAATCTCCTATTTGTTAAAGTTAGCATCATGTCTAACTATCCACATGCATTTCATGCCTCTTCTCATATTCTTTCTCACATAACAATCACTTTTCATGTGACCTTTTTGACAACAAAAATTACACATAACCAAAGAGTTATCTACATGAACAGGTTTAATAAATCTTACTTGTCTTCTCCTATGGATAGAAAATTCGTTGGAATTAGAATTCAACCTATTCTTTTGAAAACAGACTTGTTTCTTGTGTTTAAGCAACTCATTTAGACCATCCATTCTTCTTTTCAAATCACCTTGTTCCTTTTTGAACAAATCACAAAGTTTTGTTTTTCTATCAAGTTCAAAATGTAAAGCAGTCTCACTCTTTTTGAAGTAATCATTTTCAGCTTTCAACTTTTTATTTTGTTGAAAAAGATTTGCATTATCTCGAAGCAAAAAACCAATTTTCTGTTTTAACCCCTTGTTTCTAGCATAGGACTGTTTCAAACTATCATGCAATTTTATAATGAAAGATTCAATATCATCATCAGTTTCTTCATCACTTTCAACTTGAGAGTTATAAGATGTTACCTCATCATCTCCAATGGCCATTAGTGCCATTTGGGCCAACTCTTCTTTTTCTCTTTTTGAATTGCATTCATCCCATGTAATTTTGCAATCTCCTCTTGAACTTCTCTTGTTGAAGATCTTCTTGAAACATTTGATGCGAGGAGTTATATCATTGTCCACTTCCATGTTTTCATTACCCATGAAGGATGGGTTATCCCCCACTTGAGATGCTTTAAAAGCTATGCCTCTCTTATACATTCTTGCATTTTCTTCCTCTTGCACTTTGAATTTCAGCTTTAATTTAGGGAATTCACAAGAGATTCAATGGACATAGAATTTAAATCCTTTGCCTCTTCTATAGCATTTATTTTGTTTTCCCATTCTTTTGGCAAGGCATTCAAAATCTTTCTATTTTTCTCACCCAAAGAATATTCTTTTCCAAGCAATTTAAGATCTTGAATAATGTCACAAAATCTAGTACACATCTTATCAACATTTTCAAGAGGATGCATTTTGAAAAATTCATATTGAGAAACAAGCAAAGATTTCTTTTGTTCTTTAATATCTTGGTTACCTTCATGAAATTCACACAATTTATCCCAAATATCTTTAGCTGATTTACAACCTATAATCCTACTAGATTCATTTACATCTAATGCATTGTACAATATATACATGGCCTTGGCATTCAAAGAAAGGTATCTCTTGTCTTTTTCATTCAATTCTTGTCTAGTCTTTAATCTACTCAAATTAGTGGTAGAGTCAACTATTCTAGCTTCATAAGGACCATCTTCTACCACATACCATAATTCAATATAAACGGATTGTAAGAAAATCATCATTCTTTGTTTCCACATGCTAAAATGAGAACCATTAAACATAGGTGGTCTATCAATAGATTGCCCTTCTAAAAAAGAAACATTTATGGTTGCCATGATCTTTACTCTAAGCGGTTAAGCTTAATCTCTAGGAGACCAAGCTCTGATACCAATTGTAAGACCCGAAGACAACCAATGAGACAGTTGATAAGAAAGCACAGGTGCTTGTGAGTAGAAGAGATAAACAAATTAAAGATCATAAACGTAACAATTAGTAAATAAAAAGGAAAGAGTTGCAAACCAATTAACTACCCAACTCCTCTTGAGCTTGTAGATTAATTGAGACAAGCTACTTCAAGTTGATGAATTATAATCACTCTTGTGTACAAAGGAAGGTTCACCTCCTCCTTGTCCCGAACTCCACTCGGTCAAGCCAGGACGTTTTACTATCCCTCAGGACAACCCTCACAGAGCTACACTCATGAAAGATTCACTCACAAATGAAAAGCTTACAATGAATCTCACACCACTAAGACTACAAATCTAGTTTTGGAGACTATTTTCTAGCTAAAATATCTCTTGAGATCTTGTAAACAAAGTGTGCAAAAGTTATCTGAAGTATCTGACCAACAACTATTTATATTGAACCAAGAAAGTGCCTCATTAAAGCATCCACTCTAGGACTCGAAATCAAAAAACTAATAACAACTATTCACACCCAAACGGTTACTATACACATTATATACATGCTCAAAAGTTCACTATGTACATCATATACAGCAGCAAAAGTGTTCTATGTACAATTCAAAAGTAGAAGTCCGGACTATTGCTTCATGCTATCACTACAACTATAACCATAAGGTGGACCCTAAGGTGGGTCCGAACACGTATCACTATTACTATTACACGCATTTCAGTTGACCAAGGAAAGGTATTAAACCTAACTAAACTAGTCGAACGTCCAAATGTGGTCCCCGCGTCGACCCCTGCAAGGAAAACAAAGGGAAGGGGTAAGCTAAACGCTTAGTAAGTACGCAGGGGTAAAAGCGTAAATTTTACATGGTAGGAGCATTTAAAGTCACATAGTACCAAGTTAAAAGCAAAATAATAACACAGATGTAGGATACAGATTGGCTTCAAAGCCAAGTAGTTTGTCATGATTGACCACCTGCCGACACTCCGTCGACCGCCAATTATGGTCCGTAGAGCTCCACTTGTCAACCCGCCGTCCACCTTAGCACCCACACTGGCTAGTCACCCACACACACATAATAGCTCGAGCAAGGTTGGTTCATGCACACAGGTTCACATATTTGGTTCACAAACCAATTCACATATTTAGTTAACCTGATGATCTCAAGTCTAAGCTAGACTAGCTCCGACCAAGCCCCTACCGACTCGAATAGTCCAACTAGATCCTGAGATCGGGCCCCACACATATCACATGTCACACATATCACAAATGTCACCCCGAGCTACAAGCTCTAGGGGTTCAGTCCCAACAGCATGCTATTTACACATATCAAGTACAAGTACAGGTACATTTTAGGGTTTAAGTCGAGTGTGATAAAGTACCCCCTCGCCTAAAGTCCCTTTCATTCAAAGCATAACACATAAGGGCGTTGACTTAGACACATAGCCCTAGATACTTACAAAAGTACAAAAGAGTTACAACTAAGCAAAAACGTCGTCCACTCCGCTAGCGGGCCCCAGCAGCCGCCTCTAGCTCGTCGCTGTCTGCAATAGATGATTGCGTCACATTAGACCATAAATGGTTATCAAATAGCAAATCATATGCAAAACGGCAAAACCGACGCGCGCGCGCGGAAACGGTCGGTGAAAACGGAAACGGCCGTTAGTGCGGAAATGGCAGATTTGCTACCTCTTTTCATTTTGATCATAAGTTGGGCTACAAGTGTCGGTTTAAGGCGTATGAGATGCCGTTTCGAAGCTAAGAGGATACACTATAACTTTTGTGAAGACCTAAAGAACTGAAACTGGGATATTCAGTACCAAACGAACCAAACAAATTGGGTCACGAAAACTGTCCAAGGTCAAATGGTCAGTTTCAGGGGTGCTGGCCGTTTTATATGCTACACATATCCAATTGATCTGAAACTTGACAGTTAGAAAGTTCATTCCAAGATGAACAACTTTCATGAAGACTGGAAAACCTGAATCCAAACGTAAATAGGTCATCTAGACCAAAACAGGTTCGGACAGATTAAGGTCATTTTCGCGGACAGGCCCTGTTTGATTGGCTATATCTCAGGTTTTATAAATCCGATTCATGAAATTACAAAGGCGTTGGAAAGCTCTGATATAGGGCTATAAGTTTGGTGTTTTGGTCACAAGCCCAATCAGCTTGTAACCTGGTCAAATGCGAAGCCAAAGTTCCAGTTGTAAACTGTCCTGGTTTGCTGTTTTGCTGGACTAACGCGCGCAATCGCGTGAAACGAATTCGCACCACACACACAAGTTTCTAAGCCATTGCTACACCATTCTAACACATATAAAGCACTCCCTAATTGCCCTATCAAGACTCCCGAAATACCTCATGAAAACAGCCCCTAACCCTAACCTTTTCTAACCAAAAGGCAAGTTCTACATTCATTAACATCTCTAACCAAAGCTAATCCATATCTAATCAAGGCATAATCATTTAAGCCCTAATCAAACCCAAAACATCAGCCCCTCAACCTAGGGTTTCTTACCCAAATTTCGAACACCATCACACCTCACCCAACAAACGAAATTAACAACTTAAGCAAGTCATTTACAAGCTCAATTTCACCACCAAAGCATTAATCTAACATAAACCATAGAAACCCTAATTTGTCTTATCTTGGCCGAAATTCAAGACATCCAATTTGAGCAAAATTAAACCATAAAACCACTCCAAATGCAAGCCAAACAACATGAATTCACCATAACATAACACAACAAGAAACCCTAGCCAAGAAACTTGTCTTGGTCGAACCTAGGGTTTCAAATTTCCTCCCATTTACACCATGGTATATCATCACAAACCACCACGAATTACAACTATATCATCAACAAAGGCAATAACAACAAGAATCAACAATTTCAAAGGCTACAAGCCTTCATCCTCCAAGCAACTTTCAAGAGGAGTTTCTTACCTCCAACTAAGATGTAGTACAAGAGTAGGACAACCTCCATCAAGCTCCAAGATGCTCCTAGCAAGCTTCAAGACCAAAGATGAAAGCTCCAAGTGCAAGAATTTTGCAAAGTTTCTTCTCCTTTTCTCTTGTCTCTCTCACGGCTCACTCTCTCTTTCTTTCTCTTGTTGTTTTGGCTTATGACACTTATGTCTTATGACTTAAGGGTTATAAGACAAACCCATCCAACAACTAAAGATATTTTCCTACATCAACCAATCACAAAATAGCATAGGAATTACCTTTAAGTCCTTGCAACCTTGTCTTGCCAAATCCTCCACTCTTGCCCTAATAACTTTCATTTTCTATCATTTTACTCCATAGGACTTAATCTTAGCTTAATCCAAATGCCCTAATCTCACTTAGCAATTGCACTAATCACCCTTAAACCTTACTTACCTATTCTAAATCAATCTTTATCACACTTAAAATCAACCAAATAACCTCTTTTATGTCAAGGCCAAAATTAGAGTATAAACTAACTTAAACACTTTAAACCAAGGGTTAACTAGGGTTTCTCCTCGTTTAGGGTTTTCTAACCTTTTAAACCCACTTAACCCTATATCAATCTATACAAACACATACCTACACATATCTAATACACATTCAAACATGCAATTGCAATAGAAATGGCTATCTAGGGTTTCGCTTAAAAATTTTTGATTTTTTTTGAGCAATTAGGGTTTCTCAAATTCCCAATTAGGGATTTTCGGATTATTTGGAATAAAAATCACACTAAAACTTATTATTTTCACATAAAATCACAATTTACGGCAACCGGGGTCTCACAGAAATGCATGTTGTTAACTTCATAACCATGGCAGCTTGTTTTGTTGCATGTATTTGGTGATTCTTTACGCCCACCCATCTTGTTGAATGAAGAAAATTTAACCATTTAGGAAAAAGATACTAATTAGGATGAAAAAGAGAAAAAGAATAAAAAGAATAGATAATAGCATTAATTGAAATTAGAGCCTAAACAAAATACCAAATAAAGGATAACAACAGTATATACAATAGAAGTCACTCAAATGATCCCACTTTGGTCAATTAAATAGATTTGCCGCTTACTCTGTGGTAGGTAGCTCTCCAACCAACTTGAAGCATTAGTGCCACAGATGGGCATCTATGATTATCTCTGTAGCATTAGAAATTCATTTCCATTTTTTAACAATGAAAATTGAAAACTACATACCGTATAGTGTGTCTACAACTAAAATCACAATACTAGTGAAACAGTTTATATGTAACCCGAAACTAATAGTGCTTCAGATAACAATAGTTCACACCCATTTTCCAAGAGACAAGATTGACTTCACTAATCCACCTGCTTTCATGCTATAATTCCTTATTCTAAACTGCTGCTTCATTGCTTACATACTAATGGCCTTTCAAGAAAAATATTGAACCCACAGTAGAATTGGTCTGATTTTACATTAGACTATCTAACTGATATTACGACATATTTAATCATCCTAGGGATAATAACTAAGACTCAATAAATAGCAACTACCATTTACTTCTTAATAGTCATCCTAGTGACATAATACCACCAAGAAACTTGATCTTAGATGGCATGTTTAGCCCATCATATCAAATATTAGAAAAGATCCATCAAATTGATTTAATTCTTTCTTCTGGCTCAATTGACTTAACCTCATTAACTGTGCTAAAGAGCCTACTAAATTCTTCTATAAAACACTTAGCAACTTATTATCAAGTGCACATGCAAAAAAAGCTAGCCATCAAATGAGATGCAAAATGCCCATGTCAAAAGTATGTAAAACTACTAGGTATGATTGAATGTCCAACTAGTCAAACATAGTTCCAACTAAAAGTATACATTTGTTTCCAAGCTTAGTATTGAGACTTTGAAACATTGACGAAGATATATAAGATAGCCTGAACGTCAGTCACTAAGGCTGCTATATTGAAGCTAAACATGAAAAAGAAATCTTAAGGTGACTAGGAAAAATAAAGAAATGAATGCAACAAGCCATGGTTAATATTTTTAAAGCCAAAACATGGTGAATTTAGAAAGTAAGCCAATTCTCATACTATTTGGCCGCAAGCAATTTATGATGAATAGTATTCTTGAATTGGAGCTTAGATTGCTTACATAAAATGTGCCTAATGCTCTATTGTTGGTGAATAAGAGAGATCTCTAAAGCTTCTTTGGATATCACATTCTCCTTTATATGAACGAAACAGCCCTGTCAAAATGATGATGTATGAATACAGTTGTAGCAGTAGTGTCCACAAGATTTCAAACACAAATACATATGTTCCTATTGCTGCAAAGCCAAGGGATCAACAGGCAAAGTTTTACTGCTATTACTTGAAATGTGTTCAGATAACAGCAAGCTCTTTGATCCTTTTTTTGGATAGGTATACTTTTTTAACATTACCTTACATTCTAGGTGATAAAAAAGGTGCAACGACAAAATAGCAAGCTCTTTTAGCCTTTTTTGGAAGGGCATGCTTTTAAAATATAATCTTACATCAAAACTGAAGGAGGTCATTGATCCATTATTTAATATGTAAGAAATTAATAATTTAATCTTTAGGCAAAGCTGAAACTGCCACAAATATTTGGCATGAAATGTTTTTTTCATAAGTTCACATTTCCAAATGCAAGGCACTAAAAAACATGAGCATCTCTTGATCTTTTCTAGGTTCTTTTCCAATTTCTTTTCATAAACTCCATGTGAGGTAATTTTATCGTTTGTCCAAGTACCTTGTAACAATAGAATTAAGCCACAGCTTAATTCTACTCTCCTCCTTTAAGACTTTAAGACGAGGTAGGCTGCTCCTCTAATTTCTTCATCTCTCTTTGTTTTTATCTCTTTTTGATTTCCCTCCACTAGCATTTTGACCCGTGCTATGCACCGATTTATATTTCAATTCAAAATAATAATATATACTTATATATTGCAGTACATGATAGAGTATATAAAAAAGATTAAAAATTTCAAAGAAGTGTATGTTTAACATGTTAAAAAAAATTATTTCATGAGCACAAAATGGATTTTCTTAATTTTAACATCTTAAATAAATTTAAATCATAATTTGTTTGCCTATTGTCTATCAATATATGATAAGAATTTGAATAAAATAATTTAATTTATAATGATTTATATAAGAGAGCAATAGTAAACCTTTTTATGAATAGCCAATGAGAGATATCATGTTATATCCATTTATCAAAAGTTATAATATAAAAAAACATAAATTATAATTAATTCATTTTTCTTGATTTTAGAAAAAAATTTCTCCCATCTTGTACCACTAAAATTGTGAGTGCCTATAGAATACTGTTTTTCATATACTTTAATATAGATTACAAAAAAATCTTTGTAAGATATGTTGTTAGAGTTTTCAGAATTATTAAAAACTATTTCCTTTTTTGTCCATTCTTACTTATTAATTGGCTATTTGCTACGTTCTATGACTTTCACACATCCTACCATTGTGCCATTCTTCGTATTGTTTTTTGCCATCTCTGTCATATTCCTACAATTCCCTTCTTCTTCCTTCCTCTCTTCGCACAATCTTGTTGTTCAATTTCCTTTTTCAACTTTTCTCACCAATATTTAACTCCTCACCATTCTCTTTCCCTTGCCTCTAGCTTGCTATTCTTGCTACTTAATTGCTTATCCCTTTCCACTCATCATTCTCCCAAAACGCTTGGATAGCCTCCCAACCTCTATCCCCTATGGCCAACTTCCTCCATTTCCCTTTCCTATATTTCTCCCTTTCTTTCACCAACCCAATCAAAATAAAGTAATATCATAATTACTTTTTCATTTGACATATATTATGTTATCAAAAAATCTATAGTTTTCTCTTATATACTTATAAGAATTACATACATACATGTGCATATAACATGCTCTGTGTTTGTTGGGATTTTCTTTTTTGTATTAATTGTGATCGGCATTTCTCACATTTATTAGTTTGAGAGTCCTAATTTTTCTATTTTTTTATTCAAAATATAACTTAACATATTGTTGATGTTACACTATTATAAAGTGAATTTGGTGAGTAAACTATAAAAATGAAAATTCAATACAAAAGTATAAAACACCAACTTTAGTTATTTTTTATATAAATTTTTAATTGAATAATTTTAAATTTTTAAAGGAGAAGTTGAATCCATATTCACCCTAAATTGAAAAGTTAAAATTTGAAGTAAAAGAAAAAATTTCCATAACCTAGAATATAGTTTTACAATTTAAATATACTTATTTGAAAAGATAAAATGAAGCAAAAGAAAATCATAACTTGCAATTTTGGTTTAACTTTTTTACAATATAGTATTGGTATATAAAAATGTTGTGACAACCCCACCTCTTCCTAGGGCGTACCCCAGGGGTTTAGTTGACCGTCTGCCCCACTCTCGCCAGGACTCACTCACTCACGTCAAACAAACAAATTATACCTTCAAAAGGAAATGAAACAACAATTCCAAACTTAGAATGTACATTTATGCTCAAGTCTATCTCAATTGTTCATACATTTCTCAAATACAACAAAAGATTTAAGTTCCAGATAATTTTCAACCCTAATCGAGCACTAACGCGGGTACAAGTGCAAAAATTCAAAAACTGGACGACGCAAGTCTGTACCAGCCTCATGCCCTCGCTCGTACCCCCTGTAAGGAAAACAAAACTAATAGGGTAAGCCAAAACTCAATGAGATTCCAAACATCATGTAAAAATCAAGTAGCAAGTTGACCACCACCGTAAAAAAACTTGAAATATCAAAGTAGCGAGCATAAGAGTTCATAAAAATGAGCAATAACACTTCAAATAGCAAATCATTAGATATCCAATATTTCCAAGTGAAAGGATACAGTAGCTCTTGTGAATTAACTCGGTCATAGCTTCACCAAGTGGTAGTTGACACTCCGTCAACTTTCAAGTAGAGTAGCCAGTGTGACGCCCCCACTTCTCCTTAAGGCGAACCAAAGGGTATCCGTGGGACGCCTGCCCAACTCTCGCCAGGACTCAAGCAATTCCATTCAAGCTTATTACCAATCTACACAACACAAGTAAATAACTTAAATACAGTAAATGCGAAAGCGTTCAAGTTTAACAATAGTAATCCATTATCCAACCCGCACGTCGGGTGTTCAAAGTACATCATAAATCCCAAATATACATCACGCCCCAAATGTTACATTTCAGTTCCAAAAGTATAACCCAAAACCAAGGGCATAGCCAAAATATAATAGAAATCCTAAACAAAAGTACATCAGGAGGGTTTCTCCAATACATCTCCGAGTTCAATCCTGTTAAGGAAAACAAATCTACAGGGGTGAGCAAAACGCTCGTGAGACCAAGAACACACATGCAAGCATGTAGTCCAGATAACAGTCCCAAATAACAGTTTAAGAGATAATTACAAGTAATTAATAAAGCCAGTGAAAGTAAACAGAAACAATTCAAGGATATAGTAGCTCTCAGGAGCTAAGTTCCACTTGCTACATCGATGACATTCGTATACCTCCTCGCGATGACACTCCGTCAACCAGGTCGGTATTTTCAATCCGTAGAACTCCACTAACTTCCCATCCGTCTACCGTACACCGCTCCGAGCCCGCACGACATTTATAAGGCGATACTCCACGAGTATGCCAAGCAAGATCTCTCAATACATCAAGCTTATCATGTGAATCTCATGGCTCACCGAGGTTCCCGACCAAACCCATGCCGGCTCGAGTTCCAAGGTTGGTCTATGAGTTTGGGCGTCCCCCATGTATATGTAAATGTCGAGGAGATTCACTCCAACGACGTATGCACTCATAGCATACCAAGTCATGTATACAAGTATTTGACAGGTCCAAGCATGTAATTCAAGATATGTAAGTCTAGCAAGTCAGGCCAAGCATGAATCAATTATTTCAAATGAGTACGAGTGTGATAAAGTACACACTCGACTCCATTTTATCAAAACCAGGTAGATTAAGCAAGACAAGCATGTATCAAGTTCACAGGAGTTCAAGTAAACATGCACTTGACACTCACCAAGTAGTAAGTAGTCTCAACCGAAATTTAAGCGTTCACCGTTGAATTCTCTTGAGGGTCCTCGTGTGCGCCTGAGCAAATAATAGTGAAGTATCACTCATATATCCCAATTATCAAGGAAGATTGTACACTAGTACAATCTAAGGAAATTTCATGAAAACGAACCTCAATTACTCGTAAATCGAGGTTTAAATGGAGTTTCTTAAAGTACACGGGTAATCAAGTTTTCATTTTGAGAAATCAAGTATAAAACGTTCAAGAAATATTGAAGGAATAAGGAGTACTTGAAAACTCCCTTCCCTTGGAATTTGGAAAAACTTCAGGTTTGATACGATTCTTTGAAAAATCGTATCTCATATTCTACATGTCAAAAATTGGAAAACTTGGTGCCGTTGGAAACCTCTTTGAAAGTACTAAAAGTTCTTAGAAGGCACTTTTCCATGATTCTAAAAGAGAGATACTCAAAAATGAGCTCAAAGTTACTATTTCCGGGCATTCAAGGTTGTGTCGGGGTTGGTTTTTCGCTAACTTTGGAAATCCGGCAAAATTCACACGTTCTGAACCAGCCTCTGAAATTTGTAACTCAATTAAAGTTGAAAGTAAGGTTTATAACAGAACAAGCGGATAAAGAATCGGAGTTTCGAGCACCGAGATACGGTAGCTCAAAGTTTGGCAAAATTTGAAACTGTTGAACAAATTTCCAGATTTGAGTTTCCGACTTTGGGACTTTAGTCAGGTATCGAAATGGACTTGGATTGGTACAAAATTTGGCAGTATAATACTCCTATATAAAGGGAATCCCTCTATCAAATTTCATGGAAAAATGCTTTCGGAAAGGTAGTCAACCAACCAACTAAAGTTTCGAAAAATTCCTAAGGCCAAACTGCCTTGAGTTTTTCGTTCTTCATTTCCAAACATTTGGCCCAGAAAATCCTTCAAACTTGGTTCATTTGTGTAGGAAAAACCTAAGGAACATTCATGGTACATTTGGTAAGTGTTTATCTCTAAGAAATTCAATTGACAAGTTCACACCAAGTCAAGTATCAAATCTGCCTAGAATTTAGGGTTTTCAAGAACAGGGTAAGTTTCGTATTTTGGTCACAAATCACTCAATTCAGCTCTGAATTGAGAATGGTTGCTGGCATTGGAAAAAACATTCGTAAAGCTTCAATTTCTTAGAAGAAATCATTTTGAAATTCAGCACAAAACTAGCTCAAATTTGAGCCTCAAGTTGCAGCTTTTGAACTTCGTTCCAGGAAAACAGAGAAACAGAATAGTCACCTTTAAATGGTTGGTATGGGCTGCTCAGATGGAATCTGGGATTGTATTTTATACCGTTGGAAAGCTGGGAATGTCTAGTTTCAAATTCCACTGACAGCACTCTATTTCGACATCGGAGTACAGAGTTATGGATGAAACAAGCGAGCTGTCTGAGCATTACGGGAACAGTTTTCCAGATTTACTAGCTTCACGAAATTAATCCATTTGACCAACCAAACCTCAATATTTTTCAATGAAATTTTATACACCATCTGTACAACATATAAACATCATATACCAGCCATTAAATCCCCAAAATTCTGCAGAAATAGGTACGTTCAAAGCAGGGGCAGAATCAGAACTTTTTACCCCATGCACTCCTTGAGGTTTATACTAATAATACACCATTAATCTACCATTTTGAGCACTAAACCAACATTAAATCCATTATCAAGCATGACATCAGCCCTCAAGACAAAGGTGGGAGTTCATAGAGCCCACCCATTTGATTTTACACCATAAACAAGCTAACCAATGGCATACTAGAGCTTAATCATGCAATATAACTTCCACAAGATAAGATTCTATGAGTTGATCATTATGTACCTCCTTGGTGTGTAAAGACTAGAAATTTCGGCCCCCCTTTTGTCCAAGAAAAACCGTGAAAGCTCCCTTCCTTTATAGCTTAAGATGATCCTCTAGTGTAGAGTTAAGTGTTCTCCAATTTTTGTGTGAATTGGATGAGTTTTTGTGAGGTTTTGTGAAGAAGAAATGAAGAGCAATGGAGTCTTGAGAGAGGAGGGTGGTGGCCGGCAGTTTTTGGTGAGGAAGAGAGAGAGGGAAAATGATTTTTTTTTTTAAGCTTCTTAGAGAAGCTTAATGAATGGTAGCTTGTGTGTACAAAAGTCAACTTTGAATAGTGTAGTGCGCGCGCGTTTCGTGCTCAATTCCTCTCGCGTTCGTTTCACTAGTGCACTAAACCTCTAGTACGCTTATATTCATACAAATATTATTCACTCTTAATTGTCCCAAAATAAGGGTCTAAAGTCCCTCAATTAATCGCGCGCATGAAAACGTGTATTTCCAATTTAGGCGCGATAGAGTGAAACTTTCGAGAAATTCTTATAACGATCGTACCACTAACTATCACTTGAGTATTTAAATCTAAAATTACCTGTTTTAGGACCATTGTACATGTCTCCAATTTTTCGAGCGTATTATACTCCCAATTGGCTAAAATTTTCAAACACGTTTTTACTATTTTCATTAATCGAGCTTCCAAAAATTAATTTTTTGAAACGAGTCGCTTTAAAAATATAATGAAGTCATAATTCCATGTATTTAAGTCTAATAAGGTTAGAAAATAATAATCGGAGCAAATATTCAGAAAAATAATTAAATAAGCAAAAAAAAATAGGAGTCGAAAAATAATAATTTTTACGAGTCCTCACATCCTCTCCCTCTTAAGAAAAATTTCGTCCTCGAAATTTACCTTGATTGGTGAACAGGCCTGGATACTTTTCTCGAATTGCTCTCTCGACCTCCCAAATTGCTTCCTCCAACCCATGGTTCTTCCAGAGGACTTTTACTAATGGTATCTGTTTATTTCTCAATTCCTTCATCTTTCTATCCAGAAGTTTAACCGATTTCTCCTCATAGGTCAGGGTTTCATCAATTTCAATATTCTCCGGTTGTAAAATGTGAGAAGAGTCTGGATGGTACTTCTTAAGCATAGATACATGGAACACATTATGAATTCGGGATAAATTCGGCGGCAACTCCAACTTGTATGCAACATTCCCCACACGTTGGATAATCTTATAAGGTCCTACATACCTTGGTTGTAACTTCTTTCCTTTCCCAGACATCAAGCTCGCTTTCAGCGGTGTGATTTTAAGAAACACTAAATCTCCAATCGAAAATTCCAAATCCTTCCTCCGATTATCTGCATAGCTCTTCTGACGACTCTGCACGGTTTGAATCCTTTGACGTACCAATTTTACCTTCTCATTCGCTTCCTCAATCCAGGACACTGTGGTCGGGTCTAAGATCTTTCGTTCACCTACTTCATCCCAACAGATTGGAGACCTACATTTCTGACCATAAAGCGCTTCATACGAAACCATTTGTATAGAGGAGTGAAAACTATTATTATAGGCAAATTTCACTAAAGTCAAAAACTTACTCCAACTTTCCCCAAAATCCAAAACACAAGTTCTCAACATATCTTCAAGGGTCTGAATTGTCCTTTCAGACTGTTTATCGGTTTGGGGATGATAAATAGTACTAAAGTTCAACTTAGTCCCCAATACTTCTTGCATCTTTTGTCAGAACCTCGAAACAAATCTCGGATCCCCGTCGGACACGATACTTACAGGTATTCCATGTAACCTAATGATCTCATCCAAATACAACTTGGCCAATTTCTCTAACGGGTATTTCATATTAATCGGTAGAAAATGGGCCGATTTGGTTAATCTATCCACTATCACCCAAATAGCATCATGGTTTCTTTGTGTTCTTGGCAATCCCGATATAAAATCCATGGTAATGTTTTCCCATTTCCACTCAGGTATCTCTAAGGGTTGCAAAAGTCCCGACAGTTTCTGATGTTCGGCCTTAACCTGTTGGCAAACTAAGCATGTTTGGATAAATTGGGCAATCTCCTTCTTCATATTCTCCCACCAGTAAAGACTCTTCAAGTCCTGGTACATTTTATTCCCTCCATGATGTACCGTAAACTTCGATCGGTGTGTCTCTTCTAAGATTTCCTTCTTAAATCCTTTATCCTTTGGCACTACTATCCGATTCCGAAATCTCAATATTCCATTTGACCCCAAATTAAAATCCGTCTTATCTCTCATTTTAACCTTTTCTACCCACTTTTGCACTTCAGTGTCCTTTTCTTGAGATTTCTTAATGCGTTCCAACAAAGTGAAATTCACTACGATATTCCCCAAAATGACCTTCCTCGGTTCCAGTCGAGGATTCCAATAACTAACTTCTTCCAACAACTGAAATTCCTTAACCATCAATCCAGCTACTTGCACTTGACGGCTCAAAGTATCGACCACTACATTGGCTTTCCCGGGATGATATTTAATCGTACAATCATAGTCCTCCAGAAATTCCATCCATCTACGTTGCCTCAAATTCAGCTCCTTTTGAGAAAATAAGTACTTAAGGCTTTTGTGGTCTGTAAAAACCTCAAATGTCACTCCGTACAGATAATACCTCCATTTCTTCAAAACAAAGACCACAGCTGCTAATTCCAAATCATGAGTCGGGTAATTCCCTTCATGCGGTTTCAATTTCGTAAAGGCATATGCTATCACTCTGTCATTTTGCATTAGAATACACCCAATCCTTCCTTAGAAGCATCCGTGTAAATCACAAAACTATCATGTCCACTTGGTAGAGCTAACACAGGTGCTCTTGTCAACCGTCTTTTCAACTCCTGAAAATTTTCTTCACACTTAGGACTCCAAAGAAACTTCTCATTTTTCTTGGTCAATTCAGTCATGGGTCCAGCAATTTTTGAAAAATCCTGGATGAATCTCCGGTAATACCCTGCCAATCCTATAAAACTTCGAACTTCCGTTGGGTTTTCCGGTCTTTTCCACTTTGAAACAGCTTCAACCTTAGCTGGATCCACTTTAATCCCATCTTTAGAGATTATATGCCCTAAGAAAGTCATTTCTTTTAACCAGAATTCACACTTGCTAAACTTAGCATATAATTGGTGTTCCCTCAAAGTTTGTAAAACAATCCTCAGGTGTTTTTCATGCTCTTTCACATTCTTAGAATACACCAAAATATCATCAATGGACACTACCACAAATTGATCCAAATAAGGCGTAAAAACTCTATGCATTAAATCCATGAAAGCGGCAGGTGCATTTGTTAACCCAAATGGCATCACGGCAAACTCAAAATGCCCATACCTCGAGTTAAAAGCAGTCTTGGGTATATCCTTCTCCAAAATCCTCAATTGATAGTAGCCCTGTCTCAAATCCAACTTCGAGAATACTACCGCCCCTTGCAATTGGTCAAATAACTCATCAATATGGGGCAACGGGTATTTATTCTTAATTGTAACATCATTCAAGCCTTGATAGTCTATACACAGTCTCAGACTCCCGTCCTTCTCCTTAACAAACAAAACTGGGGTTCCCCACGGCGAATCACTTTCCCGTATAAAATCCCGTTCTAACAAGTCTTGTAGTTGTAATTTCAACTCCTTCAATTCGACTGGGGCCATTCGATATGGCGTCTTAAAAATAGGGGCTACTCCCGGAGTTACATCGATCTTAAAGGCTATTTCCCGTTCCGGGGGTAGGGACTCCAATTCTTCAGGAAAAATATCAGGAAATTCTTTCACTACAGGCATGTCTTCCAAATTCACCTTATCACTAGAGGTGTTGATAAGGAAAGCCACATATCCTTGAGCTCCTTTACTTAACAACTTTCTAGCCCAGATCCCTGAGATAAGTGCAGACGAAGCTAATTTACCCCTTACATCCAGTTTCAGGGTTGCTTCTCCTGGAATACGCAACTCTACAATTTTCGTCCTACAGTTTAACTGAGCATTATAACGGGCTAACCAATCCATCCCCAAGATTACATCATATCCCTTAATCGCCAAACCTATCAAATCAGCCAATAATTTTAATTCCCCAATCCAGACTTCACAATCTCTATAAACCAAGTTAGCAATTAGACTTTCATCCCCAGTAGGCGTTTTAACCTCTAGATCATATGGTAACTTAATTGGCTTCAAGTCTATCCCACTCATGAAGTTAGGGTTTACAAAAGAATATGTAGCACCTGGATCAATTAAAACCCTAACTAAACGGTGAAAGATTGGGATTGTACCTTCTACCACCTCAGTCGCCTCAGGAACTTGTTGAAAATCCAGTGCATAAACCCAGGCCGGTACTTTCGGTCGGTTCCCTCCGGCACTGGTTTGCTTAGAGGCTGATTTTTCCGGTCTTTGGGTATCACATCCCGTCTTCATTTTGTTTGGACAGTTCGCGAGCTAGTGCTCGGTACTACCGCAGGCCAAGCACTTCCCAAACTTCCTCCAACAGTCATTTTCAAAATGGTTGGGTTTTCCGCAGTACCCACACGTAACTTGAGGGGTCACCGCTGAACCACTAGAAGGCGCTCTCCTTGCCTGTGTCAGTCCACTACGACCTCCTCTAGATAAAGCTCCTCTCGAAGCTCCGGCAGTCATCGGTCCTCCCGCTCCTCTTCCCATTTTGGAAGGTTGTGCACTTTTACTAGCTTGTCCAGAGGTATGGCTAGAAAAGTTTCTTTTTCAATTGTGAAAGTCCCTCACTTGCATCCTTGCATTTTCTACCCTTTGAGCTTTCTCTAGTGTCTTAGTGAACGTAGAGATTTGGGCTACAGCCAAGTATGAAATCCATTTCCCAAGTATGAAATGAAGTGTAAATAATCAAGAAAGTTAGGCTTGAAACCTAGAAAATGTTCCCAAGCCACTTTTTAAACTTTTGCCTCTTTATAAGGAAATTCAGTTTTAGCAACATTCTTTGCAAAATCATAACTTGAGTTCCATAAGCCCAAAAGTTGAAATCTTATACCGTTGGAAAATAGGCTCAATGAACTAAAACTCTCTGGAAGACACTTTTTCTAGATTCAAATCCGAAATTAGTCAAATTTTAGCTCCAAATCACTGTTTCAGCAAGAACAGAGCAAAACAGTCTTGAATTTCAGTGAATTTTGAAAATTTGGAAAAATTCATAGGAACCGAACCAGTCCTTGAAATTTATACCACCGAAAGAACTCCAAATCTAGTTTCAAACGCAATAAACGGAACTCAATTTAGATTTTTCTACACTAAGATACAACAGTTTTATGAAAGCTGATTTTTGAACCCTGGTTCACGAAATTCCAGCTTTGGAACACCCGACCCAGTTTGTAAATTAGGTCATAACTAAGGCTACACAAGTCCAAAATTAGCATGGTTTATGGCATTGAAAACTAGATTCAAAATTCTAAAAATCACCAGAAGAAACTGTCTTCAAATTCATTTTGCAAAGGGAGTGAAATTGAGCTACAAACTGCAGCTGTGCTTATTTCTCGGTTAAAACCGTGAGGGAAAATAGCCAACTTTGGCAGTTCACTTCGAATCATAGAAAACGAATTAGCAGGTGCATTTTGTACTGTTAGAAAGTTCTCAGAGTGTAGTTTCACATACCGCAAGCAGCACTTGATTTCAACTCCTATACAAAAAATTAGGGGTTGTTGAGTGTGCACTAGACGGCTGCACTGATCAGAAATTTCCAGGATTGTTTTTCTCCCTTTAACCTAACTTTAACCCATTTAAATGAAATGCTTCTTGGGAGATAATTTACACACACATAACTCAACGTGTAGCAAGAATTTTGGCATCAATATAACCACAATTTTCGAAATTAAAATAAGGGGAATAAACCAGCAAAAATCGGACAGCCTTGCTCTTCCTTCTCTTCAAATTTTCTCTCCAACTACACCTAAAACCAAGCTAGAAATCATTAAAACAACATCCAAACAAACAAGGAATCCTCAAGGCCACTGCCTAAAAATTTTCCTCAAGGCATCTACCTAAAATTAAGGTTCATGGAACCCATCAACAACCCAAGCATATCTAGCTAAAACTAACTAAAACTAACCACAAGATAGAAGAAAAATGAGAGCTTTGAGGGTTACTTTTCCTCCAAGAGTAGTAAGCAAAACCACAAAGAATCAAGCTCTAAACCACCAAGAATCTCTCCTCCTCCAAGTCTCCTACTAAGCTTGAGGATGATCCAAGAGTATGAGCTAGGTTGAAGCAAATTTTGGTGAGCAAAATGAAGAAGATGAAGATGAAATTTTTGGCTAATGGAAGGGGTAAGTGTTTGGCCAAGAGGGAGGGAAAAGAGAGAGGTTTTGTGTGATGTTTGGTGAAGTGATTTGGATAAAAGAAAGATGGGACATAAAGCTACTTTTGGTACAAAAAGTCAACAATTGAATAATGGTCCATTAGTGCTCCTAATTGAATTTAATTCAACTCACTCATCTCTAATCTCTCAATTAATTTTTCTTAGTCTACAATTGATCATCTTTAATTTTCTCAAGACCATTACACTCTTGGACCAAATATTACCTCGAAAAATGTATATTCACTAATTCTCACTAATCGAGCGGTAGAAAATTTAACTTTACGAGCAAACGTTTTAAAATTATAAAATAAGGCAATGTATCATGTAAATGCAATTAAAATGAATGAAATAAATTAATTGAAATAAACGAATAAATAATTAAATAAACAAGCCAGTATAATAAAATAAAATTCGGGTCCTCACAACTTAACTCCAATCTCCATCCACCATTCAATCCCCCTATCGGGCCCGAACTCCAATATAAACAGTGGTAGTAATACTCGAGCATACCAATTAGTCGAGGAGATAACACTCCACTCGACAAAGCAGTAGACCCAGGGTTCGTTATCTTATCAACCAAGCCCTTGCCGACTCGACTCGATTAACTAGCCACAAAATTTTTTGGAATTCCAGACAGTATCCAAGTCATACACACACACACACACACACACACATATATATATATATCAAACCAATTGTAACCAGTGTAACCAGTGCACAGGAATAAGTCACATTAGGGCAAGTGTAATAAAGTACACCCTTACCCTATCAAACGAGTTAACTACCGGCCAAGCACATTAACAAAGCAATTCATTCAAATAATAAGTTCAAACATGCACTTGGAAATACTCACCAAGGATTTACTGCTTTCCAAAACCAAGCTTAGGTTCAACCCCTTGGCCGGAGTCCAAATCTGCGATAAATATCGTTTACATCTTGAAATCAATTAAAGTTTCAAAATATAGAAGTTTCGATTAAAGAAAACCAAGTAAATAGAACTCGTTTAAGTAGTACTTATTTTACTTATTAAACCCTATAAAATTCATGCTCGCTCTTTTGGTTTCGATAAAGAAACGATTAAAACTTTTAAGTTCGCAACTTGGTGTAAGAAACTAGGAAATCGTGTTTAAAGTGGTCGCCACTTTCGCCTTATAAAGTATATGAGTTTTGCCAAAAATTCAGATTAGATACTCCTACTAAGGGAAACTTGAATACCCTAAACAACCTAAGTTCAATTCAACCAAGAATCACAGCTCAAGTTTGGATTTCACTCGCTTAAACTTCAAGAAATAAAATGGACAGCACTTCCTTTGTGTTTACCAAATTTTCAAGCCATTTTCAAGGCCACATTTTCTTCTCAAATTAGCCCAAGTCAACACCACAAGTAATAAGTAAAAGCAACTCTTAATCTATGCCAATAAAACCATCCAAATATAGCAAATTTATAGCTCAAATACCAACCACAATAAAGCTCAATTTTGGAAACCCTAAACTGAAAATTTCAACTACAAGCTGAAATTTTCCTTAAGCAAGCCAAACTAACATATAAAAGCTTGATAATTCACATGGCAAAGCTATCAAACCATGACCAAGCTCTAGCATCATATATGAGCTTAAATTTTATCATCAAAGCTGAATTTTGTTGAATCACCTCTTAAATCATGAAATTTTCCATGTAAACTACCAAAATCTAACTCTAAAACCTCTAGTATGCAAGTAATAGAAGTAACAAGGGTCTCTTGCCATAGTTACCTTGAAACCTCAAGAAAAATGGAAACCAAGTGCTTCTTCCCCCAAAGTCTCTCCACTAAAGCTTTTAATCTCCCTTAGATATCACTTTTTATGGTGTAGTTTGCAAGATCAATGGTTAAAACTCAAGATTCAAGCAAGAAATTGAGGTTGAAGAATGAAGTTTTCTTTCCTTTTTTTTCCTCAAGAGGTTCGGCCAAGATGAAGTAAAATGAGAGGAAAACTTGGCCAAAAGAAAGATAAGAAGATAGGAAAGTTTCTTGGTCAAACTTGCTTGGATCATTGACACTTGTCAAGCCAAGATTTCTCTTTTTTTTTTTTACTTTTCTTTCCTTTCCTTGGTCAAAAATTTTGGCTAGCTTAGGGTTAGATTAAAGGAGGATTAAATGAAATAAAAATAAGGAGATTAGAGTAAGAAAATATTAGTCAAACGGTGTGCTCAACTGGTAACAAACGGCGCATATCGGCTCAAGCCTATTTTCCTTAACTCTCTTGTACTTTTGTTTTAACTTATGATTCACTAACTTATTATTAGCACTTCTAATCACACACTTCCTCATACCTAATACTCGCTCTTATAAACCAAATTTAATACACACACCTCACCAACTAATCACACTACCAAAATGCACACAAACCCTAACTTACTTTAACTATGAAAGTAAAAGTAAAACTCTCAATTCTATTATTTATTACAACTAATGAAGGAGTAAATTAGTAATAAAGGAATTATAAATTAACTTATTCAAAATAAAAGAGGATTATAAAAAAATATAAGCAAATTTTCCAGTCTTCACAAATGCAAACAAAAAATTGATAATATCTTATAAACTCTCAACTAATACTTCAAAAAAATTATCTATATAAAAATTATATAGCAGTTTAAATACTTACATATGACGAAAACTATAAGAATACATAAAATAATCAATAATACCTACAGCTATTCTTAGTATTTGGATTTTATACTCTTATTCAAATTTAATTAGGGCCAAATTGGATCAGATATATACAAATTAAGTAGATGCAGTACAAAGTCAAATGCTCTATGTATTCCCTTAAGCTGTATTATTATTTTTTAAATTTTTGGTAGAATTAGTATTATTATTATTATTATTTTTCATCAAAAATAAATATTTCAAACAAAAATTTCCATATCTAAAAGCTTGTAGTACTTTGTTTTTCAGTTAGTGATTTCATTCATAATTTAGGTTTCATGAATGGTATCATTCTTGATTTTTTAAATGATAACTATTGAATATTATTTCATTTTTATTTTCTATATAATTTGCCCTCTTAGTTAGAATTATTAAGTTGAATGGTAAAATATTATTATTTACTTTTTTACTTATAGTAGATTTGGTGATGTTTCCTTTTTATTTAGCCTTACATTAGTAGATTTCAAACTAAATTTCTATATAAGTGGAGCCATTTCTTACATTTTGAATTCAAAAGGTATAAAAGAATACATAACAATTTTACAAAATCAAAATTCTATATATATAAAAAAAAAAAAAAGGAATGAAGAGTTGGAAGCATTCTGCCTTAATCCTATTTAAAAGCTCCTCAAATTTATACAGTTATAGATTCTCTTCGTCCCTCTGTTGCAATAGAACCATTTATTCTAGTTTCTTGTTTCCCCCTCCTCTTCCCCACTTCTTCCTTTCTTGGCTCATTATCTACATTTTCCTGTGTGTCTTCTCATGCTTCCTTGTCTTCATGTACTATTAGTATATGCTTTGCCAATTCAAAATTCTTTTTGTGCATTTTTTTTTGGTTGCTCTGCCTTCCTATCCTAGGCATTTCTCAACTTGACAGTTACTAACTATTTTTCCCCATTTTCGCTTTAAAAGTATCAATGCATTTTGCTTTTTCTCTTATCTGTTTTCATTAGCAGTTTCTATTCGCCATTATGTCCTTAAAATTACTAATGCTTTCACTACTAATTCTTGTATTCATGTTAAAACTTAAAAGTTTCAAACTCTCATTCATATCTTATCAATACTTGACTACATCACAATTAGAAAGGCGAGACTAACTGACTAGCTTTTCAATTTACGTGTAATAAACCTCAAACCAATTATTTAAAATCCAGCAACATACTTTGCAACATTCTTTGAAATTAAAACAAGTTAAATTCTTTCAAGTTAACTTTAACAGAACAATCGTAGCTGAACTCAATAACAAAAAAATTAGTAGATCTCAAGTAAAATATAGAAAAGGAATACTAAAAACACTACCAGAAATCTGCTAACTTAAAGATATAATTCCCATCTACTTGCAACAAGAAGTACATATCCTTCCTATCATACAAGGCCTACATTCACCATCAAGAATCACATATTATTACTCCTAGAAAAATATATACTTTCATATATATAATTGTTCGTACTATTTTTACTAATGCTAATCCCTTTCCTTCTCAAAAAAGAAAGGGGAAAAAAACTTAAGTCAATCCAATCCAAGAAATGGTTTTTCAAATCTAGTACGTGTAAAAAGAAGTCAAAGTCAACGAGTACTACCTTAACCGTCATTTTCCCACCTTTGTAGGCATTTTCTTTCATTCGGGTCGATTGCCAGGAGGCCATCAACATCATCCTAGTCATCAGCATGGCCATAGAGAGTTATGAGTCCAGGCCTGAATTGGGTTGGGATACGGGCCTCCTAGTTGGGCACGCAGTGCCACTCGTGGGACTCTTCATGTGAGCTCACGAGTTGAACTTGTGTGAAATCTTAGGAAATAGAAAATGAATGTAATTTCATCACTAAAAATATAAAATATTACAAATATAGAAATTTGATCTAGCTCCTGAAGTTTATGAATCCAGTATAAGCATACTTGACTGGCTTGCCAAGCCAACTCAAGTTCGATTCAATTTCGTTGTTGATTGAACTCGAGTCGAGCTTTAATTAAACTGACTCGCGAGCTAGCCTAAGTTATTTGTAGTCCCAATTACGACATTGAGTTTTCAAACCAAAGCTCAAATTCATCCTACATCTTTACGCCCAAGATGAAATTGGGCTTTGACTCGGATTACCCAGGCAACTACTTTTTGCCCTACTTAATTTTGTTATTTCAATGCAAAAGAAAACAAAACCAGTGCCTACTTCATGGGTGATGACAAGTTTCTACTATGCAGCAAATTTATTAACCCAAATACCTCATTTTTTTGCAAGTATACTGATCATTTACCAAGTACAAGGATATTAGGTATCGATCCCACAAGGAATATTGTCAATTAGGTTTTCGAACTTTTCTATTATTCAGACTAGCACAAGTGCCAGAAATTAAATCTATGCTACAAACACGAAATAAAAGTACTAAAAATAACAATAGAAAACTCCTAAGGTTATGGAATTTTAAACTACTCTTACAAGTGAAATTATCGGTTATTGAATGTTATTATCTTGACTATTTATGGCGTAATTTCTTAATGCATGTGAATCCTATTATTATAGTGAATCAACTATATTTGTAACTAAGTCATACTTACTCTCGTGATTATGAAATTAACTACAAATTTATTTTTTTCTATGAAATTACATTAAATAAGCCATCATACCCGTAAAGGTGCACCTCTACTCTTGTGAATGTATTACTTAGATTTAGCACTTCCTTAAACTAATATTAAATTCCAATTCTTGTTGCAAATCCAGCACCTTAAAATTATTGCAATTAATGACAAGTTAATCATGATTAAATAACAAAAAGTGCTGAATAATTTGTTTAAAATAATAATATCAAATAGCCAAGAAATCAATACAATACAATCATAAAAAGTTCAACCAAAACCAAAGCATAAACTTTAGAAAGATATAATGAAACACAAATTTAAAACTTGCATATTAATCATACATAAAGTTCGAGAAGAGAGAAACCTGTAAGTCCCAAAGACAACCAAGAGGGGGGGTGAATTGGGTTGATTAAAATCTTAACCAAATTTATGCACTTTTTCTTTAATAAAAATTTACCTTCTTTTCAAGTAAAGATCAACCAAGTAGATTAGAAGACAATAGCAATATTGATCAGAAAAACAAGTTTATATAAGCAATGAGAATTTTATTAAACAAAAAGTATAATAGGAAATCAAACCAATTGTCTACCAAGCTTTCCTCAAACTTGAAGACCAATCACAAGGTTGAGCAACTTCTCTTTGATGAAATATGATCAACTAGATGTACAATGAAGGGAGCACTTCCTCCTTGCCCTAAGCCTCACTTAGTCAAGCTAAGAAGTTTTACAAACACTCAGATAACCCTCAACAAAGCTACACTAAAGAAACTTTCAACCACAAGAGAAAAGCTCACAAGAAGTTCACACCACTTAGAGAACAAATCTAACTTTGGAGACTATTTTCTAGCTAAAATATCTCTTGAGATCTTGTAGACCAAGTGTGCAAAAGTTCTTACTTCGTTCAGAACAGTTTGTATTTGAAGGGGAACAGAAATGGGCTTCATTAAAGCTTCCAACGGATAGAAGGCAGATGAAGAGTCAGCTAGCCGTTGGGGCTTTCGGACGTCCGACGATCAAGTTATCGTCCGAACCAATCGTCCGAAAAACAGCCAAATTGAAGTTCGGACGTCCGATGGAATTTTATCGTCCGAGCTTCAGTGTCCGAACGTCGTCCAGAGAGTTATCAAATCTTCGAGGAATTTTTAGGACGTCCGATGATATTGATGTTCGTCCGAAGCACGCGTCCGATCCTTCAGGACGTCCGATGCTTCCTTGCGAGCGTCCGACAGTGTCTTGGCAGAGAGTCATCAAAGCTTTGTGGAATTTTTAGGACGTCCGACACGATCGATGTGCGTCCGACAGAAACTCCTTCCTGATGTTCTTCATCCCTTCGGACGTCCGACAGATTCCTTTCGGCTGTCCGACATGAGTGTCCTGTTTTTGCTCACGACATATTCGTACCTGATTCTTTGATAGGCAACAACACTTATATTTGAAGAAAGTTAGATAAAACATTTCAAGGAACCAAGACCAACAAAATTGTCATACTTAAAAGACAGTATCTTTGATCGGAACAAAAACAATGACTAAATTCGTTTATATTATTCCAATCTTGTTTGCCACATCCAAAGCATCATAGTCTGGAGTTAATCGAACCTATGCTTACTTTGTTCCATCAGGCCTGATTAAAGTGTTCACTTTCTTGGTCTGTATAAACATTTCAACGAACTTTTGTGATCATCAAAACCAAGAATAACATTCTCCCCCTTTTTGATGATGACAAAACAAAAGTTTGAAATGAAATTTGATGATTGCAGTATAAGCTCCCCCTTTCTCACGAACTCCCCCTTATTTAGTGAATCATAAAATTTTGAAAATTTTGAAACACTCCCCCTCACTTGGCTGCCCATCCGAGTTAAACAATTTTCCAAAAATATGACAATTAAGCATATCAGCAATCCAACACATCCAACATCACCAATCATCAATCATTAATCAACACCAATCATCAATCATCAATCAATCCAGTCTTCTCCCCCTTTTTGTCATCACAAAAGGGCAACCAATCACATCAACACATCCACAAACACATTCATCAATGAAAGCCAAATTCATTGCACCAAAACACTTAAAACATCCATAAACACAGTCATCATTCAAAATACTTAACATAAACATACAGTACCAACAAGAAAAAAACATTAAAAGAAGGTTACAAATGTTGACCATTACAAACACATAAAATAGACAAACTGAATGCAAATGTCCTAAGTAGTGAACTATGTGGATCCAGGTGTTCTTCGAGAGAGCTGATATTGAGAGAGGTCTTCCGCATCAGTTTCTTCATCATCTTCAGCAGCTTCTTCAATTGGTGCCTTGCCTTTGTCTGATGTGGAAGGGCCATGAGGAGTCACAGGAGTTGATGAATTCGGATCTGGAACTGATGAACCTGGATCAGTGGTTCGAGGTTCTTTGTCATGTGAGACTTCCTCAACCACAGGTGGAGGAAAAAGAAGGTTCTTTTTGTCTAGAAAGGCAGTGTGTTGCTCGGAGGACATGGTGAGCATTAAGCCATGTTCCAGAAGAAGAACATGCTGTTTGAGTTCATGAAGAAGCTCAATCACTCCATCATTGGAGGAGGAAGATGCCTTAGTGGCAGATTTCCTAGGATGAATGGGAGTGAGTGGAATAGATGAAGGATCATGTGCAGCTTTAGACCTACGTTCACTGGACGATGCCTCCTTATAAGACCACATACTATCTTTAAAAACAAGATTTTTCCTTTCAAAGTATCCTTTAGTAAAGGCATAAGAAGATGCTTCTTTGGGACAAACACCTAAAATTGGAACTTTGAAAAACTCAAAAATCTTTTGAAGAAACTTTCCATAGGATAGTTTTCTGCGAGAGTCAGTGGTATAGCGAAGTAAAAACTTGCACATGACAAAACCAAAATCAATCCGAATTTTTTCTCGAAAACAATAAAAGAGGTACAACTCCATTTTGTTTGCATCAGTTCTATGGCCATCAGTAGGCACAAGCAGGTTTGAAATGATAGAAAAAGCAATTAAATTCACAGGGGCAAGATCATTCAGTTTAGCATCAGCAGGTGAGGAAAAACTTCTTTTAAAATAGGTCAACATTTTAGCCCCATCAAAATGATTATCAGCATTAGGGTGCTCTTCATAGGAAAAGAAATTTGCAATTTTATCCTTGCACCCACGTTCAATGGTAGTTTTTAAAATGGAATTCACAATTTCAGAGTCAAACATTAAGTCTACCCCATTAACCCTGAAAAAGATTTCAGTTTGGTCAGAGCCTTTCCTAAGATTAGCAAAAAATTGATGCAGCATTTCAGGATAGTAAACATTTGGCATAGAAATGATATGCGACCATTTCTGAAAAGCAAACAACTCCAGAATGGTTTCTAAACCTATGAGACGAAATTCAGAAGGGTTTACAGTACGTTGAGGGATGACACCTTTCTGGGATATCAAGGAGTGTTTGTCTCTTGCTGTATCATCAAAGAATGTAGGGAGTGGGGCTGATTTTGGAGGCGGTTGAGCAGAGGTTCCCTGTCCAGATTCAGGCTGAGAGGTGGGTTGTGGAGTAGGCCGTGACATTTGACCCTTTATGGCTCCTCTCTTGAAGCGTTTGGATGAACGTTTGACCGTAGGAAGATCCTCATCCTTGTAGACACCAAATTTTTGGTGTAATTTTATTTTTAGTTTTTGTTATTTGTCGTGTTGGTTTTATTCGATTTTTAGTTTTCAGTTTATATTTTTTATTTTTTATTTTTTATTTTTTTTTTATTTTTTTATTTTTTTAGATTAATTAAAACAAAATTAATAATAATAAAAAGAAATAACAAAACAATTAACATTGGATAAAGAATAAATAAACTAGAAACAACAAAATGCAAATTCCATTTTCCTTTTTTTTCATTTTCATTTTTAAATAATGAAACTAAATCTAAAACAACTAAAACATATTTTTTGAACGCTTTTCTTTTTTCCTTTGAGAAATTCTACGCTAAAATGGCTAAAATAACTAAAAATAAAAGTAAATAAAACTAATTGTGACAAATAAAAATAGAACAAATAAAAAACGAATAGTAAATAAATAAATAATAAAACACCAAAAATTTGGTGTCTACAGTTTGCCCCTCTTTGTCTGAGTTTTGAAAAAACTTGAGACAAAGAAGTAGACACCAAATAATTACCTGTGTTATTTGGCTGCATTAAACTTAAACGACTGACACTCTAGAAATGAGGATTTGCCCCTTTTGACAAACTTAAAATGGAATTGACTTAGACAGGAAATTTAAAGCGGGATTGACCCGAACGAAATTTAAAGACGGGACTGACTAGAGAAGGAGATTCAAATCATGGGACTGGTCCGAACAAGCTTTAATCGCGGGACTGACCCGAATAAGCTTTGAATCGCGGGACTGACCCGAATAAGATTTTAATCGCGGGACTGACCCGAACAGGCTTTGAATCGCGGGACTGACCCGAATAAGTTTTGAATTGCGGGACTGTCCCGAATAAGTTTTGAATCGTGGGACTGACCCGAAAATGCTTTTGATCATGGGACTGACCCGAAAATGCTTTTGATCATGGGACTGACCCGAAAATGCTTTTGATCGTGGGACTGACCCGAAAATACTTTTGGTCATGGGACTGACCCGAAAATCCTTTTGATCGTGGGACTGACCCGAAAATCCTTTTGATCGCGGGACTGACCCGAAAATGCTTTTGATCATGGGACTGACCCGAAAATCCTTTTGATCGCGGGACTGACCCGAAAATGTTTTTGGTCATGGGACTGACCCGAAAATCCTTTTGATCGTGGGACTGACCCGAATAAGCTCTTGATCATGGGACTGACCCGAAAATGTTTTTGATCGCGGGACTGACCCGAAAATGCTTTTGGTCATGGGACTGACCCGAAAATCCTTTTGATCATGGGACTGACCCGAATAAGCTCTTGATCATGGGACTGACCCGAAAATGCTTTTGATCGCGGGACTGACCCGAAAATGCTTTTGGTCATGGGACTGACCCGAAAATCCTTTTGATCATGGGACTGACCCGAATAAGCTCTTGATCATGGGACTGACCCGAAAATGCTTTTGCTCGTGGGACTGACCCGAAAATGCTTTTGGTCATGGGACTGACCCGAATAAGCTCTTGATCATGGGACTGACCCGAAAATGCTTTTGCTCGTGGGACTGACCCGAAAATGCTTTTGATCGTGGGGCTGACCCGAAAATGCTTTTGGTCATGGGACTGACCCGAAAATCCTTTTGATCGTGGGACTGACCCGAAAATGCTTTTGATCGTGGGACTGACCCGAAAATGCTTTTGATCATGGGACTGACCCAAATATGCTTTGAATCATGAACTGCTCACTAATGGGACTGACCCACGGCTAGTGGCGATGCAAAATGAAATGCGCACTAGTGGGACTGACTCACAGCTAGTGGCAGAGTAAAATAAAAATGCCTTGACAATCGGTCAGTGGGATTAAACCCGAGCCTGCCGCGATAAAATTTGTGTTCATTTTTTTATTGATGATTTTTTTTCTTTTTGCTTTTCTTTTTGACTTTTGAAAATCTTTCCGAAAAATTAATTTGCCCCAGTATGATGAATTTTTGCAATGTGGGTCCAGAGCTGATTCTATATCGCCATGCTATTGCATTTTTGATGAGATTTGCTTGCGACATTTTCAATCTGCCTTTGTTCACCGGAGGACTCTTTCCGACACCGATTCCAGTGCGAGGTGTGATGACTTTCATTTGTGCATGCGGTTTTTCTGCAAAAGAGAAGAAACAAAAGAATTGCCACCATCATTTGATCCGCTTGCCTTTTGAGAATCGTGTAAACATGAGTCTTTCGATGCCTTTATCGACCTTTGTTGCGGCAGCCGATTGAGTTGGATTTTGCACCCTAAGGCTTTTCCGATTTACAAACTGATCAGGTATGTGCTTTGCCATATTGTGAAGTCTGCGTAACTGACTTTGTTGAACCTTAACCCTTTTCAGGAGATGACTGAACCCAAGTATGCTTCGAATAAATCACGGGGATTGTTGATCACCAAAATTCAAAGATAAAGAATGAAGTATGCAGGAAAATTCACATGTCATACAAGAATGCACACATAACCATTTGTGCTTAAATTCTATAAAAATGCCATGAATGCAAGTAATTTGGTAAAAATGAATTTCCTAAGAATGTATTTACAAAATGACACAGTTTTGGCCAACAAATGTCATATTCAATTCTCTGGACATCTTTGTTCTGGAATTCAAGTTTGACAGAAGTATGACAAAATGAGGAGAAATCCAAATGCACCAAATCACCAGCTGTTCTTCCTCGTGCTCGCTCGCTGCAAAATCCTACCTTGGCGCCCTTTCGGGTTTTCACCAAGGTTGCCCCCACTCCTTTTCTTTTGTTTTGTTTTTGTTTTGTTTTGTTGTTTTTGTTTTGTTGTTTGTTGTTTTTTTTTTTTCTTTCTTTCTTTTGTTTTGTTCCTTTTCTTTTGAGGTGCCCTTTCGGGTTTTCACCTAAGGAACAATGGAAAAACTCAACCATAATCGACTCAGGAGTATGAACTGAAGATTGCTGACATCAGTGAAATGCGCTTCCCTTGTAAGATTAGGCGAAGGCATTATGGACATCACTTGCCAGTTGATTAGCAAATTTCCCAATAGAAAAATACGGCAAATGACGAAAGCCAGGACTTTGGGCTTTTGAAATGAAGTCAGGTGGGGTGTTTCAAGAAAAGTTGAGGCTTGAAGCAAATTTGATGAGAGGGGTGTGAAATAGCCTGAGATTACATCATTTTGAAATTATTTCCGATTTTGAACGAAACTGAGGAGATTTTGCCCCAGCTTGATTGGATTTTTCTCTTCGTGCTTTTCATTGCACTTTTCACTTTTGCATTTTTCTTCAAAAACTAAATTTGCCCCAGTGTGGGGTTTTTCCCCTTTTCTCTTTTTCCTTCTTTTTCAAAAATAAATTTGCCCCACTGTGGGGTTTTTCTTTCCTTTCTGATCATTTTCAAAATGAATTTGCCCCAGTGTGGGGTTTGCAGTTCTCAGGGGTTGCCAAACGAAAATTATTGTTCTGATAGCTCAAAGGGGATGACTAGGGATGAAATGTTTTGATTGGAAAGGAAGATGGCCTGACTTGTGCCTCGTCCCTTGCGCGATTTCCAAAAAGAAATTTGCATAATCAAATAAAGAATTTCTTACACATGTCTGAGTTGATAAGTCGAGGGAACGTCTGTCCTTCCATTTCTGCCCAAAATGAGTACTCCTCCAGGCAATACCTCTTGAACATCCAATAAACTTTGTCAACTTGAATCACATTAGCACTTCGACTTCGTCTTTCATCGCTTTAGCACTTTGTTAGAAGATCGGTGGCGGACATAGATCATGCTTATGACATTCAGCTGTTTTTCATCAATTAGAATCAATCATTGGTAACCCTACTCTGACCAATCAGCTTCGAGCTTGGCAGGGGAGGAATTTTTATCAATGAAGGGATCTTGGCCTTTTCCATGAAAGTTTTTCCAAGGGATGGATTTTCAATGGAGGGATTTCAATGAAGCAAGTTTTATAAGGGATTTTCAATGAAGGTTTTTCACTGAAGGCTTTTAAAGGGCAGGAGTTTTAATGCAGGGATTTTTCAATGAAGGGATTTTCAATGTGCGGCTTCATCGAATTCCAGAACAATGATATTCAGAGGGTCAAATAATTTCAACTTTGGCCATCTTAAAAGAATTTAAAAGAATCAAGACAATAATCAAATCAAACAAATTATGCATTTCATGCAACTCCAAATCAAAGTGGAAACAAAATAAACTCAATTGCAAAAGATGCCTTCATTAAACTATTCACATATGCAAAAAACAGTTTTTGTGAAATTTAGTAAATAACAACCCCTAGGTTTACCAAAATTCCCTTCGAGAGGGAAAATACTCGGCCATCCAAATTGTGCAAAGCTCCTTCAGGATTTTCAAATTTCGTCGTTGGAAGTGGATGCCTCGAAGGTGTCCTGGTGTTCAGGAAAAGGATTCGTACTTATGATCGGCCCTTGTTCACCTCCTTTCCTTAGCACTATTTCTCCTGCCTCGATCATGTCTTGGACTTTGTGCTTAAGTGCCCTGCAATCGGCGGTTGAGTGGCCAGGTACTCCCGAATGATAGGCACAAATAGCATGTGGATTGTACCCAGCAGGCATGCCATGAAGGTAAGTTGGAGAGGGAATCACGCCTATTTTGTTGGCAACCCTCAATTGCTCATACATTTGGTCCAAAAGCCTGCCTAGGTTGGTGAAGGTTCGGGTACGGCTTTGATTGTAAGTTTCAGTGGGTCGGGGATAGTTGTAGGTGGGTCTATTTAGTGGGGGAAATCTTCGGTGGTAAGGAGGCCGAGGACGAGCTTGTTGAAAGCTTGGTTGAGATATTTGGAAAGGGGTTGTAGGCGGGTTGGCATAATTTGAGCGAGGTCGAGGATGAGTGATATTGGTGTGGTAAACAGGATGAGGATTTGAGTAGTAGGGGTAAGGGTTTGAGTTGGTAGGGTATTGTCAAGGTCTGGGTCTTGGGACAGGGTTTTGATTCCAGGTAAAGGCAGTTTCCCCCTCTTTCTTTTTAAATTGCGGGTTCTTCTCACTAGTCCCCTGTCCTTGCAAAGCATCCAACTGGGATTTGAGGGCAGAGACATTAACAATCTTCCCAGCTTTCACGAAGTCATCGTACTCCTCAAGTTTATTGACAATGGCGGCGAACGAACATCCAGTCATGCGGAAAATTTCTTCAAAGTACGGGGGATCGTGTGCTTTAATGAAAGTCCGTATGATTTCGTCTTCAGTCATCGATGGCTCGACTTTGGCAGCTATTGTCCTCCATCTCTTAGCATAGGTTTTGTGGTCCTCAGATGGCTTCCTCTTTGTCCCTTCCAACGTGGTTCGTGTTGGAGCCAACTCGCAATTATACTCGTACTGCTTTACAAAAGCGTTGGACAAGTCCAGCCAGGTCTTTGCTTCTTCGGGTTTCAGCTTGGAATACCAGTTGAGTGCATCCCCCTCCAGACTTTCCGGGAACAGCCGTAAAGGCAAATTCTCGTCGTCTATGGGCCTTCCCAATTTGTTGGCAAACAGGCGGAGGTGCGTTTTGGGATTGCCAGTTCCATCGTACTTGTTAAACTTAGGGGTTTTGAACCCCTCAGACAATTGCACATTTGGAAAGAGGCAAAACTCATCGTAATCCAAGACTCCTTGCTTGTTTAACCCCTGACTCCTTCTCATAAATTCATCAAAACGATCGAGGCGTTTGAGCAGCTTTATATCAACGGGAGCAGAAGATTCCCCCATTTCTGCCTTGGTTTGAACAATATGGTCTGGTAGGAATGGCTCAGCAACAGGGTGATAAAAGGTATGTGGCTCAGGTGGTATATTTGAAGTGATTTGGGGTGGTGGACCTCGCGTGTGAGTAAGAAAAAATGAAGGATGAGGAGGGCAAGTGTATGGCAAATGTATGGTAGGATAGGTGAAAGTTCCTTCGGGTGGAATAATGAAAGGTGGAGCAAAAGTGGTTTGGGTCGTGGCTATGCCAAACGATTCTGGCTCCGGCCGACTGACGGGTTCAGGCTCAGGTTGAACTCCACTACTGATAAGCTCATCAATTAATTGCTTTCGGGCGGCCATTTCAGTTGCCATTTCACCAAACTTCGTAAGCATCTCGGTCAGTTGGACCCCCAAACTTGCAGTCTCAGGTTGAGCTGTAGTAGCAGACCTATCCGACAGTTCCGGTTGTGAACTCATGTTTACACGACTTCTCCGGGCTTGACTACGGGATCGCGTTTTGATGGGGCTTCGACGAGAAGCTATGTTTAAATACTACCTGAAAATTTTTGAAAGAATGCCTTTAGATTCAACCCTTGCTTAATTATTCAAAAGAAAATAAAGAAAAGGAAAAGAAAAAGGCAAGAGTTAGTAACTATCCAAAAAATTCGGATGCATGTCCTATTGGGGAGCCCTTTTTATGCCAAGGGTAGGCCTAGCATGAAAATGCAATCCTCTAGGGTAGGTACCATACCATACCTGATGGATCTAATCAACTCATTGAGTGAGAAATAATTTTGAAAGAATTTGGTCAATTGGAGTGACGAGAGATTTGTCAAAATGAGGTCAACGTCCGAATGGATTGATCACTTTTGATCGATACAAGAATTTGCAAAACGCACGGGTTTGACCTTGACGAACTTCCTCTCGAAAAGATTGGAATTCGTTAATAAAATTTCTCAGTGAATTACGGGTCAAAACCCTAATTGATCAGGTGATTGGATGCAATGGACAGTTTTCTTCAAAATTGACTAGATTTCCCGATTTGGAATTCGATATCGAAACCCTAATTGGTCAATTGACAATTTATTAAAAATTGACCGGATTACCCTAAAAAGGGAAACAGGTCAAATGAATTCAAAGAAATTTATCCAAAATTAATCAGATCACCCTAAAAAGGGTAAATTGATCAAATAGATTGAACGAAACTTGATTTATTCAAAATCGGCTCGGTTGCCCTAAAAATGGGTAAATTGCTCAAATGAATGAAATTGAATTTAGGGATTTATTCAAAAATCGGCCGAATGACCCTAAAAAGGGTAAATTGGTCAAAAGACCCTAAAAAGGGTAATTTGGTCAATTGAATTGATAATTTATTCAAAAGCGACCGAATGACCCTAAAAAGGGTAAATTGGTCAAAAGACCCTAAAAAGGGTAAATTGGTCAAAAGACCCTAAAAAGGGTAAATTGGTCAAATGATTTGATGATTTGAATTTATTCAAAAATGATTAGATTGAACTAAAATTGAATGAATTGGAAAAAAGTGGATTGGATAAGATGGATGATTTGTTCAAAAATCGATTGAATTATTCGCCCACTGGGTGGTTTCAAGAAATCATTACAATGCCTTGGTCTATGAGCCTCTAAAATCAAAATTTGGCCGCTATATTTATCGTCTCAACAATGAGGAATCATTTGTGAATTTTCTTCGAATTAATGTCCTTTACGCAAGGGATTTTTACCAAGTTTTGATAAAATGGCCAAAAAGTGATTATTAGATGCTCATATTCCAAAGATCACTCTATGAAAATGATCGGATCCTACCTTACCTTGTGCACTACCCCTTTGGATGGTACAGGAAATATGAACGTGCAAGTCTCCTTGGATTAAGTATCCGAGACATAAGGTGGTTTATTCCTAACGCGGGATCCCCTAAATGGCATTCCCTTTCTAGGGTTTATGCATGATGCCATTTTATTAAAGCAGTAAAACATGCAATTTGAAATGAAATCATGATCTAAAAGGACCTTTTATACGCCAAGGTAGGCCTAGAGTGATATGCAATTACTAATCTATGAATGCAATATACCAAAATATTTAAACGTGCAATAACCTATCTATAAGGGTAGGTTCTAAAAGGAGGTCGTACCAGACCTCTTATTTGCTAGAGTTTGTGAATGCAATGGGGACACAAAACCAAGAAAAGTTAGCTCAGCCAGATAAATGCACATAACACATTGTCATAACAAAATAAAGCAATCAAAGAAATAAAGCAAGGAAAAGGGGTTGGACCCCTCCCCTCGTGAATAGTGTCCCTAGCTTAGGATAAGGCCGACTCTGCCCTAGGCAAGCTATCATGGATGCATGAGGTTGGGGTTCACTAATGCATCTAGACTCGATGAGCTCAGGTCCCCGAGCCTTCAGACTTAGAAACCAAGGGTCATCAATCCCCAGGTTCTTTGTCGGTGGCTCAAGCGATTCCCCAAACACCGCTACGCACACATCGTGTCACGGCTACGTGTTTGAGTGAATCTATCAAAACCTCAATCTTCGACCAAAAGCTAAAGGCTATCAACCAATAGCTTTAAGTGGAAGATTGAGTGACCCATTGGAACATGCTACACACACATCGTGTCGTGATCACATGTCCAAGTGAGTCACGTAATCCTAATAGGGTGGAGTGGCGTGGCAAGCCACTAAAAGAAAAATAAAGGGATAAAAGAAGTAAAGCGTATGCTCGTATGCTAGTGCTCGTTTGGAAGGGAAGGGTCAAGAACCAACGCGAGGCTCTAGGGTGACCCATACCTCCCAAAATGCAATGCAAGCGCGAGATAACAAGTAAACATTCATTCAAACATACATTCGTGAGTCGAGGGATTGGTTTGATTACGTACATAAGACAAAAGGTCCTAAAAATGAAAAATGCAATCCTAATATCCACATGCTATGCATAGAAAGGGTAGAAAAAGGAAACGAATGGTTAAGTCAAAATGCTTGGACCCACTTAGGAATTCCCCAGTGGAGTCGCCAACTGTCGCGCCTCACTTTTTGGTAAAAAATAAATAATTGTTTTTTGTGAATTTATTGATTTTGAAAAAATGAATTTTTTGATGAAAAAATATGGGTCTAAATGGGACTTTTGAAAATGCGACGATTTGACCCAAGAAAAATAGTTCAAAAAGGGTTTTTTATATGAAAAATGGAGTCGCCACTTGGTATAGAGTTAGGGTGTACCAAGTCACCCAAAAAGTGAATTTTTAAAGGAAAAAAAAGTAAAAAACCCTTTTGAACGACTCCTAGTCCACGCAAACAAAGAAAAAGGTTCGGGAGTCACATTTGACGAAGGGGAAGGCAAGGATAAAAATCCAAGGCACCCCTTCGACCTAGCCAAGGCTAGTTGCGTGATTTAACCCTTATTTTCCTAATTTTTCCTACCCAAAGTATGTATTTGCAATTTGGACAAAGACTAATGAATGAGAAATGCAATCCTAAATTCTATGATGTCTCTCGTGAGGTTTTTGGTCCCAAACCACATGAATTGTGGCGGCCAATAAAGGGAAACCTCATAGAGGTCGATTGATGCAAATGGTGACTCAAGTGCAAGTGTGCAAGTGTATGAAAAGATTCATGTATGAAATAATGTAAAAAAACAAAGTGTTTGTGTGCGAATGTGTAAAGAAAGTGCATGTGTGAATTTGTATGAAAATCAAAATGCTTGTGTGTGCAAATGAATAAAAATAGAATAGTACATATATAAGTGAAACTTGAATTTCATTTGTGAAGTAAAGTAAATAAATGATAAAGATGTAGTGAAAAATATGGATTGAGAAATGTAAGAAAAATGTGATTAAAAGAGTATGGAAGTGATAAAAATGAAAGTATGACCCTAGGGGAATGCAACAAGTCGGGTACGGGGGTTGACTTCTAACTTTTCGACTTCGATTTTCCCTTTGATTAGAAGGCGAAACTAGCGTGCTAAGGCTATCGAGTAGCCACACTCGCTCGTTTCCCTTATCGGAAGGGGATTTTCAAGCAAATGAACCCTAACTAGCATGAGATGCAAGTCCTAAAGTGAAGGGGAAGGGGTTTGAGGAACATGCCAAATGGTAAACTAAGGAAATGCATGATATGTGGTGATCATGCACTTAATGAAAAAGGAAAGAAAAAAAAGAACCTATTGGGTCTAGCATTGGACTAGCCCATTCTATGAATTCCGACTAGCGTTGGACTAGCGGAAACGTACATTCATCCATTCCATTCATTCATGGCTATGAAAGCAAATAGACATGCCGAAATACTCGTAAACACATAGCACATAGCATTTAGCATGCTCGACTAGATGCAAGAGTCTAATAAAGCAATTAAACATGTAGCAACCAAAACAAGCAAGCAAGGGGAAGGGGAAATGGACAGATGCTCTCCGAGCCCTATCTATTACAAGCCAAGAGGTGTACACATACCCCATTAAAAGAATAACTTAATGAAAAGCAAGAGTAAATGACATAAATAAAAGAAATTAAGGAAAGGCTAAGAAAGCAAAGTAGACATGTATTTCTCACGTAGCATGTTGGTTCACATAGGAGAGACACAAAAAGGGATAAAGAAAATATACCGCCCCCTTCGAGTGATGACCAAATGAAAGAAAAATGGCTTCAAAACAATAAAAAGGTCAAGGTACCTCAAATAGTAAAGTAACACAAAGTCACTAAATCTCCCCTAATTGCAATTTAAATGAAATCAAACAATACATAGTTTTCCAATAAAGGGATCCACCGAGGACCCAAATGCAAGCATTAATCAACCATTCAAAGCCAATGGGAACATCTTAGAAACTTTGAAATTCCAAGAGCAAGAAAAGGCCAAAGCCAAATTATTTCAGAAAATTCAAAAAGAAAGGCGAACACAAGCTCATTTGAACACAAAGTTCTTAAACTCTTGCCTTAAGTATCACCTTAGCAAAACATGGTAACCAATGAAGTCAAGCAAGTAATTGAATTGAAACATTAATGTTACCAAAGATTCAATTATGAACACTAGCCAAGCATTCAAGCTTAAACAAACACTTTTAGGAACTTCCAGGGTTCAAGGGCAAAAGAAAAGGCAAATAATGATTCAAATGCAAATATCTTAGGACCTAATTGCAAGAACATGGAATGTAATTGGGCCATAGTGGAACAAGGGGAGACTTGGGGATCAAAGTGCAATTTTCAGAAATTAATTCATGCAGTTTTCATGCAAGCTACGTGAAAATCAACATGAGAAACAACATTCTGCAGCAGAAATTTCTGCTGAAAGCTTTCGGCAACCCAGAAGACAACCGTGACTTTCATTTTCTCAACCTTAACACCATTTTGATCGAAAAATCTTCTAACCAAAACATTAAAGCATGAATCTAACAACCAAACAAGCAAGTAAATCAAATTCAAAGTGAGTTTCTGCAATATTTTCTCTCATGCCTGCTCAAACGAAACCCAACTCAAACTCACATCTTATTTTCCAAAAAATCAGATTTCAAGTTCACATACATAGCTTTAACTAAGCTGCAAACTATGTCATTACCATCGCCTCAACAGGTAGAAAACTTAGAAGGAAAAAACATGCAAGTTCTATGCAATAGCCATGAAACAAGTTTCTGCAATTACTTCACATACTCTAGCAACCGAAGACTGCTGCACTTTCTTCTCAAGCTCAAGCTTCTTAATCACAACCGTGATCAAATATTTTTCAGCATGGTGTTTAATCATAGCTCAAATGTTTTAAGGACTCAAACGTAAACTTAACATCAAATCATTCCATTCCTTCTCCTTAAAACCAGATTTAACAAGCAATTTAAACGTAAGGGTCCCTTAAACAGCCATGGAAAAGAAAACAAAAAGACAAAAAGATGCAGCAGCTTTTTACTCCTTTTATCTTAGCTCAGCCATCTTTGCATGCAAACACTCAAATCAGTTCTACCAATTTGTCATTTACAGACCAAATACAAGGAATTTGCCCCCCCAAACATGAATAAGAACCCAGAATTCGCAAAAACAAACTGGAAAATTCTTTTCTTCTTCACTCGGCTACACTGGAAAAATTCCAGCAGCTTTAGTCCATCTTTAAACCGAATTTCCTCGGCTGAAACACTAAATTATGTACCCAAAACTAACATGCAAGACTAATAAATGAAGTCATTATCAATTCCAGTTCAAAACAGGGTCGGTTACCAACAAAATGTATCCAAAATTCCAGAATTTGTTCAACTATTTACGGATGACATGCATGCAGCAGATTTTTTTTTTTTGTTTCATTCAAATTTCTGGTTTACACACAGCTAATTAATCTTATGCAGGGCTTAATCATCCAGCATTTAGTTAGCTAAACACACAACCCAGTGAGAATCAAACACTTTCCAGCAAATCTCATTCTAAAATACCCATACAACTCCCAAAACAACTCCATCGGCTAAGCTGGAAAAGTGTTTAGCAGTCCAACAACTTCTAATAAAAAAAATTCCAACCATGCAATCAGATTCCTGGCCATAAGGTTCACATGCAACACCAAATAAAAAGGTTATCTATCAAATTGGATCCTCAATTAAGCTCAGATTATCACATGGAGTCAGAATTAAAATTACATGTCCCAAATTAGTTCATCGGCAGAGACATTTAGCCAAAACAGAATTTCTGCATGCTTCATAACATCATCCGAATGCACAATTTAACATGCATGGTCTTAATCATCACAATTTCATTCGGCTAAGTACACTTAGGTGCTCAGATTGTCCTAGAAAAACAGAAATACAGCTGCGTTCTCTCATCAGTTTCTCGGCAGCAACACTTAGCCAAAACAGAAATTTCCTAATGGCTTGATTTCTATCCACCGACTGTACAAGCCTCACATGCAACTCGCATATAGTTTCCTCCACTAGTAATCAACCTAAAAAGTCCAGAAATTACCTCACAGCAAGCTAAGCTCTTGCACAGAAAGTCTGAAAATTTTTCTTCCTCTCGGCTCTCACGCACGGCTGAAATACAGGTTTACTTGGGCTGTGGCAGATGATGGAACTGGTGGTGGTTGCGGCTGGGAAACTTGATTGCAGCTGGTAGAAATGGAAGTGCAGAATGGTGAAACTTGCTCACGGTTTCTCCCTGGCTTCACTCTAGCTTTCGGACAGAACCAGGAAATTTTTGCAGCCGCGGTTTCTCCTCTTGCTCTCACCCTCTCTCGGACAGCTCAAGGCCGCAACTCACTCCACCCTTTCTCTGGTTTCCTCTCGTCCTCATGGCTTGCTGATTGCAGCTCACTCTCTCTCTCTCCCTGTCGATGATCACGAGGCAGATGGAAAATCTTGTTGTGGTTTTGGGATGTATTGATGCCGAGGAAAAAAATGGAATTGGTGGTGCGAGGTCGTGGTGATATAAACCGGCACTAAGGATAGAAAATACTAGAATGTGAAGTGGAAATGGATTCGGCAGAAATAGAATTGTGATTTTTTTGATTTTTTTTTGATTTTTTTTTTGATTTTTTTTTTGATTTTTTTTTATTTTTTATTTTTTATTTTTTTATTTTTTTAGATTAATTAAAACAAAATTAATAATAATAAAAAGAAATAACAAAATTTTTTAAAGCCTTAGCCGGTTTTTGATCCCATTCACTAAATTTAGGTTTGGAATCTTAGAAACAAGTGGTGTGTTTGGGTTCTGTTTAATTGCTGATGACTGAATAAGAAAATTGCAGAAGTTTTTCTCACGTTATTTTGCTGCATTAGTGTCATGTTTTATTTGGCCACCAAATTTTTGGTGTTTTATTATTTATTTATTTACTATTCGTTTTTTATTTGTTCTATTTTTATTTGTCACAATTAGTTTTATTTACTTTTAGTTTTAGTTATTTTAGCCTTTTTAGCGTAGAATTTCTCAAAGGAAAAAAGAAAAGCGTTCAAAAAATATGTTTTAGTTGTTTTAGATTTAGTTTCATTATTTAAAAATGAAAATGAAAAAAAAGGAAAATGGAATTTGCATTTTGTTGTTTCTAGTTTATTTATTCTTTATCCAATGTTAATTGTTTTGTTATTTCTTTTTATTATTATTAATTTTGTTTTAATTAATCTAAAAAAATAAAAAATCAAAAAAATCAAAAATCAAAAAAAATCAAAAAAAATCACAATTCTATTTCTGCCGAATCCATTTCCACTTCACATTCTAGTATTTTCTATCCTTAGTGCCGGTTTATATCACCACGACCTCGCACCACCAATTCCATTTTTTTTCCCTCGGCATCAATACATCCCAAAACCACAACAAGATTTTCCATCTGCCTCGTGATCATCGACAGGGAGAGAGAGAGAGTGAGCTGCAATCAGCAAGCCATGAGGACGAGAGGAAACCAGAGAAAGGGTGGAGTGAGTTGCGGCCTTGAGCTATCCGAGAGAGGGTGAGAGCAAGAGGAGAAACCGCGGCTGCAAAATTTCCTGGTTCTGTCCGAAAGCTAGAGTGAAGCCAGGGAGAAACCGTGAGCAAGTTTCACCATTCTGCACTTCCATTTCTACCAGCTGCAATCAAGTTTCCCAGCCGCAACCACCACCAGTTCCACCGGCTGCCACAGCCAAGCAAACCAGCACTTCAGACCGGGCGTGAGAACCGAGAGGAAAGAAAATTTTTCCAGACTTCTTGTGCGTAAGCTTAGCTTGCTACTGAGGTAATTTCTGAACTTAGATGAGTTGTTTATGGGTTGATGAAGCTGACTATAAGCATGCATGTAGGATTGTGTGGTTAGATGATAGCTTAAACCATAGAAAAATCTGTTTGAGAAGGAAGTGAAGCTGCCGAGAGCTTGAGCTAGAAGTTTCGGTTTTTAATTTGCTAGCTGTGATGATCTGAGCTTAATTTTGGACTCAACCTGATAGATAGTTTCTTATTTGATGTTGCATGTGAACTATGTGGCCTGAATTTCGGTTGCATGGCTGGAAATTTTAATGGAAGTTGTTGGACTGCTAAACCAATTTTCCCAGCTTAGCTGATGGAGTTGTTTTGGGATTTGTATGGGTATTTTAGTATGAGATTTGCTGGAAAGTGTTTGATTCTCACTTGGTTGTGTGTTTAGCTGACTAAATGCTGGATGATTAAGCCTTGCATGAGATGATTTAGCTGTGTGTAAACCAGAAATTTGAATGAAACCAAAAATCTGCTGCATGCATGTCATCCGTAAATAGTTGAGCAAATTCTGGAATTTTGGATGAATGTTGTTGGTGACCGACCCTGCTTTGGACTAGAATTGATAGTAACTTCATTTATTAGTCATGCATGATAGCTTTGAGTACATAATTCAGTGATTTGGCCAAAATTGTTGACACATAGCTGCTGGAAATGTTTCAATTTATCCGAGGGAGGGAGAAAAACTTTTCCAGTTTAGACGTGAGCTTTCATAATTGTTCCCTTGCTGCACTTTCATTTAGCCGTGGTTTCCTTTGGTCATTCCTTAGCCGCACTTTTCATCTAGCCATGAGTTGCACATCTTAGTTCCTTAGCCGCACTTTTCATCTAGCCATGAGTTGCACATCTTAGTTCCTTAGCCGCACTTTCATTTAGCCGTGAGTTATCATTTTGTTTCCTTCGCTGCATTTTTCATAAACCCATAAGCTTGATGAGCTTTATATGTGCGAGGTTCATGTGAAGGGAGTTGCGACATAGCAACAGAAATTTTCGTCGTAGATGGTTTTCTTTCTTTTGCTGCAGTTCATCTTCATAATTTGCTGTTTTCCTAGCTTTTCGCAACAATACATAAGCTGGTTTGCTCATTTCTTTTCGCTAGCTGAATTAGGTGTAGAAAGGGGTGGTGTTTGATTGGTTTTGAAGTTGTATGCTCGGCTCTAAACATTGTGAACCCATTTTTTAACATTGCTGGATTTTTTATGAGATTAGAAATGTTGAATCTTCTTGGCATAAAATTTCCTAGCACTTGCATGTTTGTTCCTGATATGTTTTGGTTTGTTTGGGGAATCAAGTTGGGAGTTATGTTGTTTGACTCAAAGTGGGGATGTTGCTAGATAAAATTTGTCCAAACTTGGCGTTAGTTTTGCCAAAATCTGTTTGAAAAAAAAATGAAAATGCACCAATCTTTGAGTGGGTTTTGTAACAAAAGTGCAGCAGCTTTTTGGTTTTGTAAACTTGCAAGAAGTTACTTTGATTAAGTATTGTTTAAGCATGCTTTAACTAGAGTTAGTTTAACGCTTTGTTAGCTAAAGATTCATAGATGAATTTGTGGATAAGCTAGCTTAGCCTACCAAGATTTTCTTGTTGCTGCCGAAACTTCCTTGTTGTTTTGCCGAAAGTTTCTTGTTTGTTGCAGAAAATTTTGTTCCTCACGTATGCATGCATGTCAATATTTCTGAATTTAGCACTTTGTCCCCCCAAGTCCCTTCTCATTTTACTATGGCCCAAATAATTGAAAAGATTAATCGATTTAATCCTTCAAAGTTCCTTTTCCTTCCAAATTGGAATCCCATTTGTTGAATATGGATTTGTTTGATTATTTGAAGGACTTAATGGTTCAATTTTATAGCTACTAGTGGTTCCCTATGTTTTGTTTTTGAAGAATTTATGTTGTTTGATTTACTATTAAATTGGTGCATTAATCCTTTGTTTAATGGTTTTAGCCCAAATTAGAACCTTTTCCATTTATTAGCTTCACAAGCGGGGGAAGGTATAACTTTCTTTTATCCTTTTTGCCTCTCCCTATGTGATACAACGTGCTAAATGAGAATTGCATGTCTACTTGGCTTTCTTAAGTTTTCTTTAATTCCTTTCATTTTTAAGTCTTTCTTTTATTTTATTTATGGGGTATGTGTACACCTCTTGGCTTGTAATAGATAGGGCATTGGAGAGCACTTTGTCCATTTTTCCCCCTTCCCCCATTTGTTTTAGTTAGCCCATGTAATAGTTTCATTTGCTTTTGGGGTATTATTTGGTTTGCTATGTTTTTAATTTGCTTTATTAAGCTATTGCATCTAGTCGAGCATGCTAAGTGTTATGTGCTACGTGTTATAAGTGATTTTGCATGTCTACTTGCTTTCTATATTTATAAATGAATGTGATGGATGAATGTATGTTTCCGCTAGTCCAACGCTAGTCGGAATTCATAGAATGGGCTAGTCCAACGCTAGACCCTTAGGGATTTCCCCTTGTTAGTACATATTTGCATGTTCATTACATGTCATGCATTCTTTTTAGTTTTATCATTTTTTGCAGGCCCCCGACCCCCTTTCCCCTCACTTTAGGTCTTGCATCTCATGCTAGTTAGGGTACATTTGCCTGAAGGACCCCCTTGGGTAAGGGAAACGAGCGAGTGTGGCTTCAAAATAGCCTTAGCACGCTAGTTTTTCCTTCTAATCAAAGGAAAATTAAAATCACAAAAACTAGAGGTCATTCCCGTACCCGACCTGATGCATTCCTCTAAGTTCATGCATTTTCATATCATTTTCTCACTATTTTCCTCACTAATTATATATTTTAAATCCACATGTCATATTCACACACTTATTCACTTTCTTTACTTTTCACTTCACACATTGCACCTATTTTACTTATATATTTACTATTTTCATTCACTTGCACACGAGCATTTATATTTTTATTCATTTGCACACAAACACTTTCAAATTGCACACATGCACTTTTTTCTACACTTTGCACACTTACACTCTCATTTGAGTCCTCATTTGCATCATTCATGATTTTCTATGAGGACTTTCCTTATTGGCCGTCACGACTCGTGTGAATGGGACCAAAAGCCTCATAAGAAACATTTCTTAGATTTAGGATTGCATTTCTCATTCATTAGTCAAATCCAATTTGCAATACATACTTTGGGTAGAAAATATAGGAAAATAAGGGTTAAATCACGCAACTAGCCTTGGTTAGGTCGAAGGGGTGCCTTGGATTTTTATCCTTGCCTTCCCCTTCGTCAAATGTGACTCCCGAACCTTTTTCTTTGTTTTACGTGGACTAGGAGTCGTTTAAAAAGGGTTTTCTTACTTTTTTCTTTAAAAATTTCATTTTTTGGGTGACTTGGTACACCCTAACTCTATACCAAGTGGCGACTCCATTTTTCATATAAAAACCCTTTTTGAACTATTTTTCTTGGGTCAAATCGTCGCATTTTCAAAAGTCCCATTTAGACCCATTTTTGTTTTTATCAACAAAATTCATTTTTCCCAAATCAATAAAATTCAACAAAAAACAATTATTTTATTTTTTCCAAAGAAAGAAAGAAAAGATTTTCAAAAGTCAAAAGAAAAGCAAAAAGAAAAATCATCAATCAGAAATCAACACAAATTTTATCAAAAGCATTTTTCGGGTCAGTCCCATGATCGAAAGCATTTTCGGGTCAGTCCCACGATCAAAAGCATTTTCGGGTCAGTCCCATGATCAAAAGCTTATTCGGGTCAGTCCCACGATCAAAAGCATTTTTGGGTCAGTCCCACGATCAAAAGCATTTTTCGGGTCAGTCCCATAATCGAAAGCATTTTCGGGTCAGTCCCACGATCAAAAGCATTTTCGGGTCAGTCCCACGATCAAAAGCTCATCCGGGTCAGTCCCACCGTCACAAGCATTTTCGGGTCAGTCCCACGATCAAAAGCATTTTCGGGTCAGTCCCATGATCAAGAGCATTTTCGGGTCAGTCCCACGATCAAAATCTTATTCGGGGTCAGTCCCATGATCAAAAGCGTATTCGGGTCGGTCCCACGATCAAGAGTATTTTTCGGGTCAGTCCCACGATTCAAAGCTTATGCGGGTCAGTCCCACAATTCAAAGCTTATGCGGGTCAGTCCCACGATTCAAAGCATTTTCGGGTCAGTCCCACGATTCAAAGCTTATGCGGGTCAGTCCCACGATTCAAAGCCTATGCGGGTCAGTCCCACGATTCAAAGCTTATTCGGGTCAGTCCCGTGATTAAAAGCTTGTTCGGGCTAGTCCCATGATTTGAAATTTCTATCTCTAGTCAATCCCAATTTTATATTTCTGTCCGGGTCTATCCCGTGGGTCTATCCCAATTTTACATTTCTGTCTGGGTCTATCCCGTGGGTCTATCCCAATTTTAAACTCCTGTTTGGGTCAGTCCTGATCTCAAAATTCCTGTTCGGGTCAGTCCCGTTTTAAATTCCTACTCGGGTCAGTCCCGTTTTATTTTTCATGTTTGGGTCAGTCCCGTATTAGAATTCCTGTTCGTTGGAATCTTTTGTAGCCGAATAACACAGGTAAGTATTTGGTGTCTACTTCTTTGTCTCAAGTTTTTTCAAAACTCGGACAAAGAGGGGCAAACTGTAGACACCAAATTTTTGGTGTAATTTCATTTTTAGTTTTTTATTTGTCGTGTTCATTTTTAGTTTTTAGTTTCCAGTTTTATTTTTATTTTTAAGTTTTATCATAGAATTTGTTAAAAAAAAAGAAAAAGGAAAAAAAAAGAAAAGCATTCAAAAAATAGGTTTTTAGTTTTCTTGGAAAAATCATAAAAAAAAGGGGAAAAAGGGAAATTTGTTCACAAAAATATATTTATTTCTTTAAATGCAACCTTTTTGCACTTTAGTTATTTTTATTAAGTTATTTTGAAAAAGAAAATGATGAAAAAATGAAAAATTGGAAAATTTAAAAATGGCCATTTTTGTTTAGTTTTTTTGTTTGTTTAAAATTACTTTTGTTTTGTTATTATTATTACCTGGTTTGTGTAATTTTGTTATTATTGTTATTTATATTTTATTATTTATATTTTCTGTAATCTTCAATTAATTTTCTTGAAAAAAAAAAAAAAAAAAAAATGATCGCGGCCTGCAAGCTGCATTTTTGGCAGCTTGCAAAGGGCTAGTTTCGTGCGTGCCACTGAAGGGCAGGATGAAGGCAGAGGCTGGCCTTCATCCTGACCATTCAGTGGAGGGTTTAAGGGCCTTGGAGTTCCATATAAAAGCAGACAAGAAGCATCAGCCGCAAGGGGATTTTTGGGTTGGAAAGCATCAACGGGCAAACAGAAAACTAAGCAAGGGTTTTGGGTAGAGGGGGAGAGAGCAAAGAGGAGAAGAGGTCTGGCACTACTTCCCCAAGAAGCAGAGGAGCTGTCGGAACTATTAGCCTCCACGACTGCCATCACTTCAGTTCTCCATCACCACCAGATCCTTACCGAAGGTATTTCAGTCCATAACCCATGCCAAGTTTGGATTTTTTTGTGTTTCCTGTCTTGATTCATGTTAGAGGAACGTGTGGGGTATTTGACCTGGGGTTTAGAGATAGTACTTTGGATTCCTCAGTGGGGGTTCTATGATGAACTTAAGAGGCTTTTGTGTTTATGATTGATTGTTTGCGACAAGCGAGCCCAGGAAATTGCAGATGCTCTTCCTTTTATCAGATTGGTGCGACCATCGTTTCTGATTTTGTTTTCTCCTGTTTCGTGTGATCGATTCTGTGAAGTGTCGGTAGTATAGTATGCTTAGTTTTGTTCCAAACTTCCTTTGATTGTTTCTTGCAAGTTTCTGGTTTGTTATGGCAGTAGACGTTACCATGAAAATGCTGAAACTTTAACCACTCCAAGCAGGATCCTTTGCTGCATTTTGTTTTCGGTGATTGTGAGTAGCCCTTTTGGAGTATAGATGATTGTGTTTGAGGTTGGCTGCATGCGTTAAAGGTCATGGCATTGGGGGGGGTTTAATGGATGAGTCCATAGATTTACTGTTTTTGTTTCAAACATGTCTCGGTTTTTTTAAAGTAAATAGCAGAAGAGAATTGAAAGCTGGAAAATTTTTCAGAATGTTATTCCAACGTTTGCTTCCCTTTTTCTCCAATTTTTGTGTTTGAAATCCAGAATTTTAATGATGCAAAGTGAGAAGTGTAGGCTCTGGTTTAGATTGAAGTTTGATGCTGGGTTCGCATGTTTGGGGGCTAGAGTTCCTAATTTAGGATCTAATGCTTGCTGGAAAATGAATGTTTCAGGTTGTCAAACCAGTTTTGCGCGTATGTTTTCCAGAATTTCTGCATGATGTTTTGCTGAGTTTTGTTTGTTTGGTCTGGGTTGGTTACATGGTTAGTTCCTCAATCTGAGTTTGGAAATGAAATGCAGCTGGTTTCTTTCTTCGTTAGTTGCAGAAACCTGCGCACAAAGTCTGCTGCAACGAGCTCAAAGCTCTTGGTCATGTTGCAGCAGCTTGCGCAGGTTTTACTTTTCCTTTGCTGCATTTTGTTTTGTTTTATCTTTGTTTACCTGTTTTGAGGTCTGTCTGAGGAGTTCATCAAAGCCGAGCAAACCAAGACTTGTTGAACCAGTTTCATGTGTTTTCCAGATCTTCCAACTTGCCGGATGTATTTCATTTTTTGCACTGGAATCTTGCTAAGTTTTTTTTTTGTTTTGTTTGTTTGGATGATGATTTGTTGCCTAGTTGAAAGCCTTGTGTTTAGGTTTGGAATCTTAGAAACAAGTGGTGTGTTTGGGTTCTGTTTAATTGCTGATGACTGAATAAGAAAATTGCAGAAGTTTTTCTCACGTTATTTTGCTGCATTAGTGTCATGTTTTATTCGGCAAGAGCTTATAAGTGGGTTTCATCACCATACAATCGAAAAGTGGGGCGCGACAGTTGGCGACTCCACTGGGGAATTCCTAAGTGGGTCCAAGCATTTTGACTTAACCATTCGTTTCCTTTTTCTACCCTTTCTATGCATAGCATGTGGATATTAGGATTGCATTTTTCATTTTTAGGACCTTTTGTCTTATGTACGTAATCAAACCAATCCCTCGACTCACGAATGTATGTTTGAATGAATGTTTACTTGTTATCTCGCGCTTGCATTGCATTTTGGGAGGTATGGGTCACCCTAGAGCCTCGCGTTGGTTCTTGACCCTTCCCTTCCAAACGAGCACTAGCATACGAGCATACGCTTTACTTCTTTTATCCCTTTATTTTTCTTTTAGTGGCTTGCCACGCCACTCCACCCTATTAGGATTAGGTGACTCACTTGGACATGTGATCACGACACGATGTGTGTGTAGCATGTTCCAATGGGTCACTCAATCTTCCACTTAAAGCTATTGGTTGATAGCCTTTAGCTTTTGGTCGAAGATTGAGGTTTTGATAGATTCACTCAAACACGTAGCCGTGACACGATGTGTGCGTAGCGGTGTTTGGGGAATCGCTCGAGCCACCGACAAAGAACCTGGGGATTGATGACCCTTGGTTTCTAAGTCTGAAGGCTCGGGGACCTGAGCTCATCGAGTCTAGATGCATTAGTGAACCCCAACCTCATGCATCCATGATAGCTTGCCTAGGGCAGAGTCGGCCTTATCCTAAGCTAGGGACACTATTCACGAGGGGAGGGGTCCAACCCCTTTTCCTTGCTTTATTTCTTTGATTGCTTTATTTTGTTATGACAATGTGTTATGTGCATTTATCTGGCTGAGCTAACTTTTCTTGGTTTTGTGTCCCCATTGCATTCACAAACTCTAGCAAATAAGAGGTCTGGTACGACCTCCTTTTAGAACCTACCCTTATAGATAGGTTATTGCACGTTTAAATATTTTGGTATATTGCATTCATAGATTAGTAATTGCATATCACTCTAGGCCTACCTTGGCGTATAAAAGGTCCTTTTAGATCATGATTTCATTTCAAATTGCATGTTTTACTGCTTTAATAAAATGGCATCATGCATAAACCCTAGAAAGGGAATGCCATTTAGGGGATCCCGCGTTAGGAATAAACCACCTTATGTCTCGGATACTTAATCCAAGGAGACTTGCACGTTCATATTTCCTGTACCATCCAAAGGGGTAGTGCACAAGGTAAGGTAGGATCCGATCATTTTCATAGAGTGATCTTTGGAATATGAGCATCTAATAATCACTTTTTGGCCATTTTATCAAAACTTGGTAAAAATCCCTTGCGTAAAGGACATTAATTCGAAGAAAATTCACAAATGATTCCTCATTGTTGAGACGATAAATATAGAGGCCAAATTTTGATTTTAGAGGCTCATAGACCAAGGCATTGTAATGATTTCTTGAAACCACCCAGTGGGCGAATAATTCAATCGATTTTTGAACAAATCATCCATCTTATCCAATCCACTTTTTTCCAATTCATTCAATTTTAGTTCAATCTAATCATTTTTGAATAAATTCAAATCATCAAATCATTTGACCAATTTACCCTTTTTAGGGTCTTTTGACTAATTTACCCTTTTTAGGGTCTTTTGACCAATTTACCCTTTTTAGGGTCATTCGGTCGCTTTTGAATAAATTATCAATTCAATTGACCAAATTACCCTTTTTAGGGTCTTTTGACCAATTTACCCTTTTTAGGGTCATTCGGCCGATTTTTGAATAAATCCCTAAATTCAATTTCATTCATTTGAGCAATTTACCCATTTTTAGGGCAACCGAGCCGATTTTGAATAAATCAAGTTTCGTTCAATCTATTTGATCAATTTACCCTTTTTAGGGTGATCTGATTAATTTTGGATAAATTTCTTTGAATTCATTTGACCTGTTTCCCTTTTTAGGGTAATCCGGTCAATTTTTAATAAATTGTCAATTGACCAATTAGGGTTTCGATATCGAATTCCAAATCGGGAAATCTAGTCAATTTTGAAGAAAACTGTCCATTGCATCCAATCACCTGATCAATTAGGGTTTTGACCCGTAATTCACTGAGAAATTTTATTAACGAATTCCAATCTTTTCGAGAGGAAGTTCGTCAAGGTCAAACCCGTGCGTTTTGCAAATTCTTGTATCGATCAAAAGTGATCAATCCATTCGGACGTTGACCTCATTTTGACAAATCTCTCGTCACTCCAATTGACCAAATTCTTTCAAAATTATTTCTCACTCAATGAGTTGATTAGATCCATCAGGTATGGTATGGTACCTACCCTAGAGGATTGCATTTTCATGCTAGGCCTACCCTTGGCATAAAAAGGGCTCCCCAATAGGACATGCATCCGATTTTTTTGGATAGTTACTAACTCTTGCCTTTTTCTTTTCCTTTTCTTTATTTTCTTTTGAATAATTAAGCAAGGGTTGAATCTAAAGGCATTCTTTCAAAAATTTTCAGGTAGTATTTAAACATAGCTTCTCGTCGAAGCCCCATCAAAACGCGATCCCGTTGTCAAGCCCGGAGAAGTCGTGTAAACATGAGTTCACAACCGGAACTGTCGGATAAGTCTGCTACTACAGCCCAACCTGAGACTGCAAGTTTGGGGGCCCAACTGACCGAGATGCTTACGAAGTTTGGTGAAATGGCAACTGAAATGGCCGTCCGAAAGCAATTAATTGATGAGCTTATCAGTAGTGGAGTTCAACCTGAGCCTGAACCCGTCAGTCGGCCGGAGCCAGAATCGTTTGGCATAGCCACGACCCAAACCACTTTTGCTCCACCTTTCATTATTCCACCCGAAGGAACTTTCACCTATCCTACCATACATTTGCCATACACTTGCCCTCCTCATCCTTCATTTTTTCTTACTCACACGCGAGGTCCACCACCCCAAATCACTTCAAATATACCACCTGAGCCACATACCTTTTATCACCCTGTTGCTGAGCCATTCCTACCAGACCATATTGTTCAAACCAAGGCAGAAATGGGGGAATCTTCTGCTCCCGTTGATATAAAGCTGCTCAAACGCCTCGATCGTTTTGATGAATTTATGAGAAGGAGTCAGGGGTTAAACAAGCAAGGAGTCTTGGATTACGATGAGTTTTGCCTCTTTCCAAATGTGCAATTGTCTGAGGGGTTCAAAACCCCTAAGTTTAACAAGTACGATGGAACTGGCAATCCCAAAACGCACCTCCGCCTGTTTGCCAACAAATTGGGAAGGCCCATAGACGACGAGAATTTGCCTTTACGGCTGTTCTCGGAAAGTCTGGAGGGGGATGCACTCAACTGGTATTCCAAGCTGAAACCCGAAGAAGCAAAGACCTGGCTGGACTTGTCCAACGCTTTTGTAAAGCAGTACGAGTATAATTGCGAGTTGGCTCCAACACGAACCACGTTGGAAGGGACAAAGAGGAAGCCATCTGAGGACCACAAAACCTATGCTAAGAGATGGAGGACAATAGCTGCCAAAGTCGAGCCATCGATGACTGAAGACGAAATCATACGGACTTTCATTAAAGCACACGATCCCCCGTACTTTGAAGAAATTTTCCGCATGACTGGATGTTCGTTCGCCGCCATTGTCAATAAACTTGAGGAGTACGATGACTTCGTGAAAGCTGGGAAGATTGTTAATGTCTCTGCCCTCAAATCCCAGTTGGATGCTTTGCAAGGACAGGGGACTAGTGAGAAGAACCCGCAATTTAAAAAGAAAGAGGGGGAAACTGCCTTTACCTGGAATCAAAACCCTGTCCCAAGACCCAGACCTCGACAATACCCTACCAACTCAAACCCTTACCCCTACTACTCAAATCCTCATCCTGTTTACCACACCAATATCACTCATCCTCGACCTCGCTCAAATTATGCCAACCCGCCTACAACCCCTTTCCAAATATCTCAACCAAGCTTTCAACAAGCTCGTCCTCGGCCTCCTTACCACCGAAGATTTCCCCCACTAAATAGACCCACCTACAACTATCCCCGACCCACTGAAACTTACAATCAAAGCCGTACCCGAACCTTCACCAACCTAGGCAGGCCTTTGGACCAAATGTATGAGCAATTGAGGGTTGCCAACAAAATAGGCGTGATTCCCCCTCCAACTTACCTTCATGGCATGCCTGCTGGGTACAATCCACATGCTATTTGTGCCTATCATTCGGGAGTACCTGGCCACTCAACCGCCGATTGCAGGGCACTTAAGCACAAAGTCCAAGACATGATCGAGGCAGGAGAAATAGTGCTAAGGAAAGGAGGTGAACAAGGGCCGATCATAAGTACGAATCCTTTTCCTGAACACCAGGACACCTTCGAGGCATCCACTTCCAACGACGAAATTTGAAAATCCTGAAGGAGCTTTGCACAATTTGGATGGCCGAGTATTTTCCCTCTCGAAGGGAATTTTGGTAAACCTAGGGGTTGTTATTTACTAAATTTCACAAAAACTGTTTTTTGCATATGTGAATAGTTTAATGAAGGCATCTTTTGCAATTGAGTTTATTTTGTTTCCACTTTGATTTGGAGTTGCATGAAATGCATAATTTGTTTGATTTGATTATTGTCTTGATTCTTTTAAATTCTTTTAAGATGGCCAAAGTTGAAATTATTTGACCCTCTGAATATCATTGTTCTGGAATTCGATGAAGCCGCACATTGAAAATCCCTTCATTGAAAAATCCCTGCATTAAAACTCCTGCCCTTTAAAAGCCTTCAGTGAAAAACCTTCATTGAAAATCCCTTATAAAACTTGCTTCATTGAAATCCCTCCATTGAAAATCCATCCCTTGGAAAAACTTTCATGGAAAAGGCCAAGATCCCTTCATTGATAAAAATTCCTCCCCTGCCAAGCTCGAAGCTGATTGGTCAGAGTAGGGTTACCAATGATTGATTCTAATTGATGAAAAACAGCTGAATGTCATAAGCATGATCTATGTCCGCCACCGATCTTCTAACAAAGTGCTAAAGCGATGAAAGACGAAGTCGAAGTGCTAATGTGATTCAAGTTGACAAAGCTTATTGGATGTTCAAGAGGTATTGCCTGGAGGAGTACTCATTTTGGGCAGAAATGGAAGGACAGACGTTCCCTCGACTTAGCAACTCAGACTTCCAGCTCTAATTCTGCGGCAAACAAAGATGTAATGCTCGGCTGAGGATGATTAAGACTGGCTGAGTTTGCATAGTTAGATCTTAAATACTTGAATCATGTTGGAAAACTTGGCTGGAAATTGGACAGTTCAAGTGCCGAACCAGTTCCTGTGTGTTTGTTCTTTCCAGAAATTTGCTGCTTGCGTGGCCTTTTGCATGATTTTCTGATGTTTAAACATAAAGATCTTATGTTAGGAAGTGAGATGAATGTTCAATGACCGTGTGGTATTAGTGGTTTGAGATTTTGAATTTTTGTTTGTTCGAGATAATGAATCAAAGAGCAAAATGTGGCTGGAAGGTTGCAAAAGTTTAAGAAATGATTGAAGCTTTGTTGCAGAAACATGGCCTCGTAGCATGCATGCAAAGACTTTTCCAAAATTGCAGTTTGACCCCTCAATCCTCTCTTTATTGTATTACGGCCCAACCAATTGGATAATCTCCTCAATTTGGTCCTTGATGATTTTAATTCTTGCAACTTCATTGCTTGTTTTGCTTCAATTAATTACCATACTTTGTCAATTGCATTTAAGTTATGGCTTTAGGGACCTTATGACTAAGTGAGCCTTGTTTTGCCCATTTCTTTTAATTTTTCTTAAATAAAGTGGTGCCTTGACCTTTTTATTATTTTGGAGGGTAATTGAATAATTTCATTTCATTGGGGCGTCAATTCAAGGGAGGTACACTCTATCCCTTATTTGCACTACATTTGACCTTACGTGCTCCTACGTGTTATGTGAATATGCCTGTCTACTTCGCTTTCCTTACCTCCTTGCATGCATTTACTTGCTTTTACTTTTATTTAAGTTTTATGGGGTATGTGTACACCTCTTGGCTTGTAATAAATAGGGCTCGGAGAGCATCATGTCCATTTCCCCTTCCCCTTTATGCTTTTATGGGGTATGTGTACACCTCTTGGCTTGTAATAGATAGGGCTCGGAGAGCATCTGGTCCACTTCCCCTTCCCCTTGCTTGTTTGTTTTTGTTGCTACATGTTTAATTGCTTTATTAGGCTCTTGCATCTAGTCGAGCATGCTAAATGCTATGTGCTACGTGTTTACGAGCATTTTGGCATGTCTACTTGCTTTCATAACCATGAGTGAATGGAATGGATGAATGTACGTTTCCGCTAGTCCAACGCTAGTCGGAATTAATAGAATGGGCTAGTCCAACGCTAGACCCTTAGGGATTTCCCCTCATTACCATATCATTTGCTTGTTCACCACATATCATGCATTTTTCTTAGTTTTATCATTTTGCATGCCCCTCGAACCCCTTTTCCCTCCATTTTAGGATTTTTGCACTTCATACTAGTCATAGGGTTCATTTGCCTGAAGAGTCCCCTTAAATATGGGATATAGACGAGTGTGGCTTTTTCTAAGCCTTAGCACGCTTGTATTTCCTCTATCAAAGGGCAAATTGAGTCACGATTTAGGTCTCCCCGTACCCAATATGCATGAATTCCCTAGGCTCATGCATTCTCAATCCACTCTATCATTACACTTTCACTTTTGTCTCATTTGAACACATGCACCCTTTTATCACTTTCACTTGCACACGAACACTTTTTTTATCTTCACTTGCACACGAACACTTTTATCTACACTCGCACACGAGTACTTTCACCCTCGTTTGCACACCGATATTTTCGCACTTTTCTTTAAGTTGCATACATGCATTTTTGCCCACTTGCACTTGGAGTATATATATATTTGCATTCAAAGACATTTGCACACCTCCACTTGTATCGTATTTTTATCAATCTTCTCACTTCACACAAACTCACACTTTCACATGGCATGCATTTCACTCATTTTTCACGTCATTTAGGTTTAGGTGTGACCTCTCCAAAAGGGTCATTATTGGGCTTCACAATTAATGTGATTGGCACCACTCAACCTTTGAAGAGAAATTTCCCCCAATCCCCCTAGGTCTAGGTTTTTGCATTCATATAGACATATCCAATACGCGATACATACCTTGAGTAGAAAAATTAGGAAAAATTGGTTAAGTCGCGCAACTAGCCTTGGCTAGGTCAAAGGGGTGCCTTGGATTCTATCCTTGCCTTCCCCTTTGTCAAACGTGACCCCCCAACCTTTTTCTTTGGCTTACGTGGACTAGGAGTCGTTTTAAAAAGGGTTTTGCTACTTTGTCTTTTAAAAACACTTTTTGGGTGACTTGGTACACTCCAAATCTATACCAAGTGGCGACTCCGTTTTCATATTTAAAAAACCCTTTTTAAAATTTCATTTGGCCAAATCGTCGCTTTCCAAAGTCCCATGGCCTTTTTACTTTTCATTTTGCACACGTTCACACCACACTTCACACATCACAATCCACACATTTTCATTCGAAAAGTGGGGCGCGACAGTTGGCGACTCCACTGGCGACTCCACATGTGTAAGAAATTCTTTATTTGATTATGCAAATTTCTTTTTGGAAATCGCGCAAGGGACGAGGCACAAGTCAGGCCATCTTCCTTTCCAATCAAAACATTTCATCCCTAGTCATCCCCTTTGAGTTATCAGAACAATAATTTTCGTTTGGCAACCCCTGAGAACTGCAAACCCCACACTGGGGCAAATTTATTTTTGAAAAAGAAGGAAAAAGAGAAAAGGGGAAAAACCACACGACTTCTCCGGGCTTGACTACGGGATCGCGTTTTGATGGGGCTTCGACGAGAAGCTATGTTTAAATACTACCTGAAAATTTTTGAAAGAATGCCTTTAGATTCAACCCTTGCTTAATTATTCAAAAGAAAATAAAGAAAAGGAAAAGAAAAAGGCAAGAGTTAGTAACTATCCAAAAAATTCGGATGCATGTCCTATTGGGGAGCCCTTTTTATGCCAAGGGTAGGCCTAGCATGAAAATGCAATCCTCTAGGGTAGGTACCATACCATACCTGATGGATCTAATCAACTCATTGAGTGAGAAATAATTTTGAAAGAATTTGGTCAATTGGAGTGACGAGAGATTTGTCAAAATGAGGTCAACGTCCGAATGGATTGATCACTTTTGATCGATACAAGAATTTGCAAAACGCACGGGTTTGACCTTGACGAACTTCCTCTCGAAAAGATTGGAATTCGTTAATAAAATTTCTCAGTGAATTACGGGTCAAAACCCTAATTGATCAGGTGATTGGATGCAATGGACAGTTTTCTTCAAAATTGACTAGATTTCCCGATTTGGAATTCGATATCGAAACCCTAATTAGTCAATTGACAATTTATTAAAAATTGACCGGATTACCCTAAAAAGGGAAACAGGTCAAATGAATTCAAAGAAATTTATCCAAAATTAATCAGATCACCCTAAAAAGGGTAAATTGATCAAATAGATTGAACGAAACTTGATTTATTCAAAATCGGCTCGGTTGCCCTAAAAATGGGTAAATTGCTCAAATGAATGAAATTGAATTTAGGGATTTATTCAAAAATCGGCCGAATGACCCTAAAAAGGGTAAATTGGTCAAAAGACCCTAAAAAGGGTAATTTGGTCAATTGAATTGATAATTTATTCAAAAGCGACCGAATGACCCTAAAAAGGGTAAATTGGTCAAAAGACCCTAAAAAGGGTAAATTGGTCAAAAGACCCTAAAAAGGGTAAATTGGTCAAATGATTTGATGATTTGAATTTATTCAAAAATGATTAGATTGAACTAAAATTGAATGAATTGGAAAAAAGTGGATTGGATAAGATGGATGATTTGTTCAAAAATCGATTGAATTATTCGCCCACTGGGTGGTTTCAAGAAATCATTACAATGCCTTGGTCTATGAGCCTCTAAAATCAAAATTTGGCCTCTATATTTATCGTCTCAACAATGAGGAATCATTTGTGAATTTTCTTCGAATTAATGTCCTTTACGCAAGGGATTTTTACCAAGTTTTGATAAAATGGCCAAAAAGTGATTATTAGATGCTCATATTCCAAAGATCACTCTATGAAAATGATCGGATCCTACCTTACCTTGTGCACTACCCCTTTGGATGGTACAGGAAATATGAACGTGCAAGTCTCCTTGGATTAAGTATCCGAGACATAAGGTGGTTTATTCCTAACGCGGGATCCCCTAAATGGCATTCCCTTTCTAGGGTTTATGCATGATGCCATTTTATTAAAGCAGTAAAACATGCAATTTGAAATGAAATCATGATCTAAAAGGACCTTTTATACGCCAAGGTAGGCCTAGAGTGATATGCAATTACTAATCTATGAATGCAATATACCAAAATATTTAAACGTGCAATAACCTATCTATAAGGGTAGGTTCTAAAAGGAGGTCGTACCAGACCTCTTATTTGCTAGAGTTTGTGAATGCAATGGGGACACAAAACCAAGAAAAGTTAGCTCAGCCAGATAAATGCACATAACACATTGTCATAACAAAATAAAGCAATCAAAGAAATAAAGCAAGGAAAAGGGGTTGGACCCCTCCCCTCGTGAATAGTGTCCCTAGCTTAGGATAAGGCCGACTCTGCCCTAGGCAAGCTATCATGGATGCATGAGGTTGGGGTTCACTAATGCATCTAGACTCGATGAGCTCAGGTCCCCGAGCCTTCAGACTTAGAAACCAAGGGTCATCAATCCCCAGGTTCTTTGTCGGTGGCTCGAGCGATTCCCCAAACACCGCTACGCACACATCGTGTCACGGCTACGTGTTTGAGTGAATCTATCAAAACCTCAATCTTCGACCAAAAGCTAAAGGCTATCAACCAATAGTTTTTTTTTTTTTTTTTCACCTTAATTATTTAACAAAAATAATAGTAAAACTAAATAATAATAAAAACAACAATTTTAATTACAAACACATCGAAATAAACAAACTAAAAATAACAAAATTACCATTTTCGATCTTTTCTTTCATTTTTCATCATTTCTCATCATTTTTTTTTCTTTTTTTTTTTTTTTCAAAATAAATTAACAAAAATAAACCAAAATGCCAAAAAAAATAAATTTGAACGTATTTTTGTGAACAATTTTCCTTTTTTCTCTTTTTCCATGATTTTTCTACGTTAAAACTTAAAAATTAAAATAGAAACTAGAAACTAAAAAAACTAAAAGCAACCACGACAAATGAGAATAAAAAGTAAAAGAAATTACACCAAAAATTTGGTGTCTACAGTTTGCCCCTCTTTGTCTGAGTTTTGGAAAAACTTGAGACAAAGAAGTAGACACCAAATACTTACCTGCTTTATTCGGTGGCAAACGTCACGAACGGTGGACGTTTTAGAGATAAGGACTGACCCCTTTTGGCAAAACTTTTAAAATGGAATTGACTTAGACAGGAGATTTAAAGTGGGATTGACCCGAACGAAATTTAAAGACGGGACTGGCCCAAACAGGAACTTAAAGCGGGACTGACCCGAACAGGAATTTAAAAATTGGGACTGACTAGAGAAGGAAATTCAAATCATGGGACTGGTCCGAACAAGCTTTAATCGCGGGACTGACCCGAATAAGTTTTGAATTGCGGGACTGTCCCGAATAAGCTTTGAATCGTGGGACTGACCCGAAAAAGTTTTGAATTGCGGGACTGTCCCGAATAAGTTTTGAATCGTGGGACTGACCCGAAAATGCTTTTGATCATGGGACTGACCCGAAAATGCTTTTGATCGTGGGACTGACCCGAATAAGCTTTTGATCATGGGACTGACCCGAAAATACTCTTGATCGCGGGACTGACCCGAAAATGCTTTTGATCATGGGACTGACCCGAATAAGCTCTTGATCATGGGACTGACCCGAAAATGCTTTTGATCGCGGGACTGACCCGAAAATGCTTTTGGTCATGGGACTGACCCGAAAATCCTTTTGATCATGGGACTGACCCGAAAATGCTTTTGATCATGGGACTGACCCGAAAATACTTTTGATCGCGGGACTGACCCGAAAATGCTTTTGGTCATGGGACTGACCCGAATAAGCTCTTGATCATGGGACTGACCCGAAAATGCTTTTGATCGTGGGACTGACCCGAGAATGCTTTGATCGTGGGGCTGACCCGAAAATGCTTTTGGTCATGGGACTGACCCGAAAATGCTTTTGACAATCGGTCAGTGGGATTAAACCCGAGCCTGCCGTGATAAAATCTGTGTTGATTTTTGATTGATGATTTTTTCTTTTTTTTTTCTTTTTTTGACTTTTGAAAATCTTTCCAAAAAATTAATTTGCCTCAGTATGATGAATTTTTGCAATGTGAGTCCAGAGTTGATTCTATATCGCCATGCTGTTGCATTTTTTGATGAAATTTGCTTGCGACATTTTCAATCTGCCTTTGTTCACCGGAGGACTCTTTCCGACTCCTATTCCAGTGCGAGGTGTGCTTACTTTCATCTGTGTATGCAATTTTTCTGCAAAAGAGAAAAAAACAAAGAAATTGCCATCATCATTTGATCCGTTTTCCTTTGAGAATCGTGTAAACATGAGTCTTTCAACGCCTTTATCAACTTTTGCTGCGGCAGTCGATTGAGTTGGATTTTTCACCCTAAGGCTTTTTCGATTTACAAACTGATCAGGTATGTGCTTTGCCATATTGTGAAGTCTGCGTAACTGACTTTGTTGAACCTTAACCCTTTTCAAAAGATGACTGAACCCAAGTATGCTTCGAATAAACCACGGGGATTGTTATTCACCAAAATTCAAAGATAAAGAATGAAGTATGCAAGAAAATTCACATGTCATGAAAGAATAAATATGCACAAGAATGCACACATAACCATTTGTGCTTAAATTCTACAAAAAATGCCATGAATGCAAGTAATTTGGAAAAATGAGCTTCCTAAGAATGTATTTGCAAAAGAATGTTTTACAAAATGACACAGTTTTGGCCAACAAATGTCATATTCAATTCTCTGGATATCTTTGTTCTGGAATTCAAAATTGACAGAAGTATGACAAAATGAGGAGAAATCCAAATGAACCAAATCACCAGCTGTTCTTCCTCGTGCTCGCTCGCTGCAAAATCCTACCTTGGTGCCCTTTCGGGTTTTTACCAAGGTTGCCCCCCCTTTTTTGTTTCGTTTTGTCTTTTCTCTCTTTTTTCTTTTTTTTTTTTTTTTTTTTTTTTTTTTTTTGAGGTGCCCTTTCGAGTTTTCACCTAAAGACGCAAATGAAAGAGCTCAACCATGATCGACTCAGGAGTATGAGTTGAAGATTTCTGGCATCAGTAAAATGCACTTCCCTTAGAAGTTTAGGCGAAAGCATTATGGACATCACTTGTCAGTTGATTAGCAAACTTTCCAATAGAAATACTGCAAGTGACGAAAGCCAGGACTTTGGGCTTTTGTAATGGGGTCAGGTGGGGTATGTCAAGAAAAGTTAAGGCTTGAAAACAATTTGCTCTTATGAGAGGTGAAATAACCTGAGATTGCATCATTTGAAATCATCTTCAATTTCGAACGAAACTGAGGGAAATTTGCCCCAGTTCGATTGAATCCTCTCTCCTTGCATTTTCATTGCATTTTCCTCACTTTTTGCATTTTTCTTCAAAGCTAAATTTGCCCCGGTGTGGGGTTTATTGTCTTCCATCTTTCTTTCAAAGATAAATTTGCCCCAGTGTGGGGTTTTACCTTTTCTTTCGGATCGTCTCTGTTCACAATAAATTTGCCCCAGTGTGGGGCTTGCAATCCTCAGGGGCTGCCAAACGAAAAAACTATTGTTCTAATAGCTCAAAAGGGATGACTAGGGATGAAATGTTTTGATTGGAAAAGAAGATGGCCTGACTTTTGTTTCGTTCCTTGCATGATTTTCAAAAGAAATTTGCATAATCAGAAATAAAACTTCTTACACATGTCTGAGTTGATAGGTTGAGAGACTGTTTGTTCGTCCATCTCTTCAAGGATAAGTGCTCCACTCGGTAGCACCTTTTTGAATGACAAATGGCCTTACCAGTTTAGGCCAAATTCGTCTTTGATTTCATCTTGCATTGGCAAATCTCGCTTTAACTCATTGTCCTTCTTCTCTAAAGGACCGGTGGCGGACCTTTTTGTTATGAACACAGGCCATACGACATTCAACTGCTTTTCATCCATCAAAATCAATCGTCGGTGACGCTGCTTTAACCAATCAGCTTAGAACTTGGCAGATGAGGGATTTCTTGATGAAAGGCTTTCTTAACGAAAGGATTTTCAATGAAGAGCTTTCTTAATGAAGGGATTTTTCAATGAAGGATTTTTAATGAAGGGATTTTTGGCCTTCTCAAAGAAGGGATTTTTCAATGAAGGGATTTCTGACCTTCTCAAAGAAGGGATTTTTCAATGAAGGGATTTCTTAATGAAGGGACTTTTGGATGAATGGTATTATCGGAATCCAGAACAGTGATATTCAAAGGGTCAAATAATTTTCATCTTTGGCCATTTAAAAGAATTAAAATTCAGGACAATAATCAAATAAACAAATTGTGCATTTAATGGAAAAAATAATCCAAGCGGAAACAAGACAAAAATTTAATTGCGAAAGATGTTCTCATGAAGCTATTCACATATGCAAGAAATGGGTTTTGTGAACTTTAGTAAATAACAACCCCTAGATTTATCGAAATTCCCTTCAAGAGGGAAGATACTCGGCCATCCAAATTGTGCAAAGCTCCTTCAGGATTTTCAAATTTCATCGTTGGAGGTGGATGCCTCGAAGGTGTCCTGGTGTTCAGAAAAAGGATTTGTACTTATGATCGGCCCTTGTTCACCTCTTTTCCTTAGCACTATTTCTCCTGCCTCGATCATGTCTTGGACTTTGTGCTTAAGTGCCCTGCAATCGGCGGTTGAGTGGCCAGGTACTCCCGAATGATAGGCACAAATAGCATGTGGATTGTACCCAGCAGGCATGCCATGAAGATAAGTTGGAGGGGGAATCACGCCTATTTTGTTGGCAACCTTCAATTGCTCATACAATTGGTCCAAAGGCCTGCCTAAGTTGGTGAAGGTTCGGGTACGGCTTTGATTGTAGGTTTCAGTGGGTCGGGGATAGTTGTAGATGGGTCTATTTGGTGGGGGAAATCTTTGGTGGTAAGGAGGCCGAGGACGAGCTTGTTGAAAGCTTGGTTGAGATATTTGGAAAGGGCTTGTAGGTGGGTTGGCATAATTTGGGCGAGGTCGAGGATGAGTGATATTGGTGTGGTAAACAGGACGAGGATTTGAGTAGTAGGGGTAAGGGTTTGAGTAGGTAGGGTATTGTCGAGGTCTGGGTCTTGGGACAGGGTTTTGATTCCATGTGAAAGCAGTTTCCCCCTCTTTCTTTTGGAATTGCGGGTTCTTCCCACTAGTCCCCTGACCTTGCAAAGCATCCAACTGTGACTTGAGGGTAGAGACATTAACAATCTTCCCAGCTTTTACGAAATCATCAAATTCCTCAAGCTTATTGACAATAGCAGCGAACGAGCATCCAGTCATGCGAAAAATTTCTTCGAAATATGGAGGATCATGTGCCTTAATGAAAGTGCGTATGATTTCGTCCTCAGTCATTGGTGGCTCGACTTTGGCAGCTATTTTCCTCCATCTCTTGGCATAAGTCTTGTGATCCTCGGAGGGTTTTCTTTTTGTTCCTTCCAACGTGGTTCGTGTCGGAGCCAGCTCGCAGTTATACTCGTATTGCTTTACAAAAGCATTGGACAAGTCAATCCAGGTTTTTACTTCTTCGGGCTTCAAATTTGAGTACCAGTCGAGGGCATCCCCCTCCAGACTTTCCGGGAACAACCTTAGAGGCAGGTTCTCGTCGTCTACAGGCTTTCCTAACTTGTTAGCAAATAGTCGGAGGTGTGTCTTGGGATTACCCGTCCCATCGTACTTGTTAAATTTAGGGGTTTTAAACCCCTCGGGCAATTGCATATTGGGAAAGAGACAAAGCTCATCGTAGTCCAGGACTCCTTGCTTGTTCAACCCCTGACTCTTCCTCATAAACTCATCAAAACGATCAAGGCGTTTGAGCAGCTTTATATCAACGGGAGCAGAAGATTCCCCCATTTCTGCCTTGGTTTGAACAATATGGTCTGGTAGGAATGGCTCAGCAACAGGGTGATAAAAGGTATGTGGCTCAGGTGGTACATTTGAAGTGATTTGGGGTGGTGGACCTCGCGTGTGAGTAAGAATAAATGAAGGATGAGGAGGGTAAGTGTATGGCAAATTTGTGGTGGGATAGGTGAAAGTTTCTTCGGGTGCAATAGGAAATGATGGAGTAACAGTGGCATGGGCCGAAGGTAGGACAAACGGCTCTTGCTCAGGCTGTCTGGCGGGTACAGGTTCGGGTTGAACTCCGCTGCTAATTAGCTCATCATTCAACTTCCTTTGGGCGGCCATCTCAGACGCCATCTCTCCAAACTTGGTAAGCATCTCAGTCAACTGAATCCCCAAACTTGCAGTCTCGGGTTGAGCGGTAGTAGCAGACCTATCTGACTGTTCCGGTTGTGAACTCATGTTTACACGACTCCTCTGGGCTTGACTACGGGATCGCGTTATGATGGGGCTTCGACGAGAAGCTATATTTAAATATTACCTGAGAATTTTGAAAGATTGCCTTTAGATTTAACCCTCGCTTAGTTATTCCAATAAAAACAAAGAAAAAGAAAAGAAAAAACAAGAGTTAGTAGATATTCAGAAAATTCGGATGCATGTCCTATGGGGGAACCCTTTTGTGCCAAGGGTAGGCCTAGCATGAAAATGCAGTCCTCCAGAGCAGGCACTATACAATACCTGATGGATCCGATCGACTGATCGTGTGAGGAATGATTTGAAAAATTTGGCCACTTGGAGTGAGAAGAGACATTTGCCCTAAAACATGAGGACGAAGTCGGAACGGATTGCTTGCTTTGATCTACACATAAAATGATTTGTGAAAGGGATTGCCATGTCTCGATTAATTTATTCAATGAACCCTAAAGGGGAAAAAACGAGTCAAATGGATAAAATTGGTGATTTATTCAAAATTGACCGATTTACCCAAAAATAGGTAAGCTGATCAAATGTATCGGATAGCATTGACGATTTATTCAAAATTGATCGAATAGATAGACTTGGTCAACTGAATTGAATGAAATTGATGATCTCTTCAAAATCAACTTGATTTCGCCCCAAAAATGGATAAATTGGCCAAATGAATGAAATGGAGTTAATGAAATCGGCCAAATCACCCTAAAAGGGTAAATTGATCAAATGAATTGATGATTTATTCAAAAATCGACCGGATGACGCTAAAAAGGGTAAATTGGTCAAATGAATTGGATGAAATGAATTTATTCAAAAATGATTAGATTGAACTAAAATTGAATGAATTGAAGAAAAATGGATTGGATAAGATGGATGATTTGTTCAAAAATCGATTGAATTATTCGCCCACTGGGTGGTTTCAAGAAATCATTACAATGCCTTGGTCTATGAGCCTCTAAAATCAAAATTTGGCCTCTATATTTATCGTCTCAACAATGAGGAATCATTTGTGAATTTTCTTCGAATTAATGTCCTTTTACGCAAGGGAATTTTACCAATTTTGAGAAAATGGCCAAAAAGTGATTATTAGATGCTCATATTCCAAAAATTGCTTCATGAAAATGATCGGATCTTTACCTTACCTTGTGCACTACCCCTTCGGATGGTACAAGAAAGGTAAACGTGCAAGTCTCATTTGGATTATATATCCGAGACATGGGGTGGTTTATTCCTAACACGGGATCCCCTAAATGGCATTCCCTTTCTAGGGTTTATGCGTGATGCCAGTTTATTAAAGCAGTAAAATATGCAATTCGAAATGAAACGTGACCTAAGGAACCCTTTATTTGCCGGGGTAGGCCTAAAATGGTATGACATTATTAATTTATGAACAAGATACGCCACAATTTTTAAACGTGCAAAAGCCTATCTACAAGGGCAGGTCCTAAAAAAAGGTCATGCCAGACCTCTTATGTCCTAACGTTTGTGAATGCAAAAGACAAGAGACAAGGAAACGTGAGTTTAACACATAATCACATAACACATTGGACAATTAGATAATATAAAAGGCAATAAAGATAAATAAGGAAAGAGGGTTGGGACCCCTCCCCTCGTGAATAGTGTCCCTGGTTCTGGATAAGGCCGACTCTACCCTAGGCAATTCTAATATGGATGCATGAGGCTTGGCTTACTAATGCATCTAGACTCGATAGGTTATAGGCCCCCGAGCCTTCAGACTTAGAAACCAAGGGTCATCAATCCCAAGGTTCTTTGTCGGTGGCTCGAGCGATTCTCCAAACACCGCTACGCACACATCGTGTCACAGCTACGTGTTTGAGTGAATCTCTCAAAACCTCAATCTTCGACCAAAAGCTAAAGGCTATCAACCAATAGCTTTAAGCGGAAGATTGAGTGACCCATTGGAACATGCTACACACACATCGTGTCGTGATCACATGTCCAAGTGAGTCACCTAATCCTAATAGGGTGGAGTGGCGTGACAAGCCACTAAAGAAAAATAAAAGGGATAAAAGAAGTAAAGCGTATGCTCGTATGCTAGTGCTTGTTTGGAGGGGAAGGGTCAAGAACCAACGCGAGGCTCTAGGGTGACCCATACCTCCCAAAATGCAATGCAAGCGCGAGATAACAAGTAAACATTCATTCAAACATACATTCGTGAGTCGAGGGATTGGTTTGATTACGTACATAAGACAAAAGGTCCTAAAAATGAAAAATGCAATCCTAATATCCACATGCTATGCATAGAAAGGGTAGAAAAAGGAAACGAATGGTTAAGTCAAAATGCTTGGACCCACTTAGAAATTCCCCAGTGGAGTCGCCAACTGTCGCGCCCCACTTTTTTTGGAAAAAATAAAATAATTGTTTTTTGTTGAATTTTATTGATTTGGGAAAAATGAACTTTGTTGATAAAAACAAAAATGGGTCTAAATGGGACTTTTGAAAATGCGACGATTTGACCCAAGAAAAATAGTTCAAAAAGGGTTTTTATATGAAAAATGGAGTCGCCACTTGGTATAGAGTTAGGGTGTACCAAGTCACCCAAAAAATGAAATTTTTAAAGAAAAAAGTAAGAAAACCCTTTTTAAACGACTCCTAGTCCACGTAAAACAAAGAAAAAGGTTCGGGAGTCACATTTGACGAAGGGGAAGGCAAGGATAAAAATCCAAGGCACCCCTTCGACCTAACCAAGGCTAGTTGCGTGATTTAACCCTTATTTTCCTATATTTTCTACCCAAAGTATGTATTGCAAATTGGATTTGACTAATGAATGAGAAATGCAATCCTAAATCTAAGAAATGTTTCTTATGAGGCTTTTGGTCCCATTCACACGAGTCGTGACGGCCAATAAGGAAAGTCCTCATAGAAAATCATGAATGATGCAAATGAGGACTCAAATGAGAGTGTAAGTGTGCAAAGTGTAGAAAAAAGTGCATGTGTGCAATTTGAAAGTGTTTGTGTGCAAATGAATAAAAATATAAATGCTCGTGTGCAAGTGAATGAAAATAGTAAATATATAAGTAAAATAGGTGCAATGTGTGAAGTGAAAAGTAAAGAAAGTGAATAAGTGTGTGAATATGACATGTGGATTTAAAATATATAATTAGTGAGGAAAATAGTGAGAAAATGATATGAAAATGCATGAACTTAGAGGAATGCATCAGGTCGGGTACGGGAATGACCTCTAGTTTTTGTGATTTTAATTTTCCTTTGATTAGAAGGAAAAACTAGCGTGCTAAGGCTATTTTGAAGCCACACTCGCTCGTTTCCCTTACCCAAGGGGGTCCTTCAGGCAAATGTACCCTAACTAGCATGAGATGCAAGACCTAAAGTGAGGGGAAAGGGGGTCGGGGGCCTGCAAAAAATGATAAAACTAAAAAGAATGCATGACATGTAATGAACATGCAAATATGTACTAACAAGGGGAAATCCCTAAGGGTCTAGCGTTGGACTAGCCCATTCTATGAATTCCGACTAGCGTTGGACTAGCGGAAACGTACATTCATCCATCACATTCATTTATAAATATAGAAAGCAAGTAGACATGCAAAATCACTTATAACACGTAGCACATAACACTTAGCATGCTCGACTAGATGCAATAGCTTAATAAAGCAAATTAAAAACATAGCAAACCAAATAATACCCCAAAAGCAAATGAAACTATTACATGGGCTAACTAAAACAAATGGGGGAAGGGGGAAAAATGGACAAAGTGCTCTCCAATGCCCTATCTATTACAAGCCAAGAGGTGTACACATACCCCATTAAAAGAATAACTTAATGAAAAGCAAGAGTAAATGACATAAATAAAAGAAATTAAGGAAAGGCTAAGAAAGCAAAGTAGACATGTATTTCTCACGTAGCATGTTGGTTCACATAGGAGAGACACAAAAAGGGATAAAGAAAATATACCGCCCCCTTCGAGTGATGACCAAATGAAAGAAAAATGGCTTCAAAACAATAAAAAGGTCAAGGTACCTCAAATAGTAAAGTAACACAAAGTCACTAAATCTCCCCTAATTGCAATTTAAATGAAATCAAACAATACATAGTTTTCCAATAAAGGGATCCACCGAGGACCCAAATGCAAGCATTAATCAACCATTCAAAGCCAATGGGAACATCTTAGAAACTTTGAAATTCCAAGAGCAAGAAAAGGCCAAAGCCAAATTATTTCAGAAAATTCAAAAAGAAAGGCGAACACAAGCTCATTTGAACACAAAGTTCTTAAACTCTTGCCTTAAGTATCACCTTAGCAAAACATGGTAACCAATGAAGTCAAGCAAGTAATTGAATTGAAACATTAATGTTACCAAAGATTCAATTATGAACACTAGCCAAGCATTCAAGCTTAAACAAACACTTTTAGGAACTTCCAGGGTTCAAGGGCAAAAGAAAAGGCAAATAATGATTCAAATGCAAATATCTTAGGACCTAATTGCAAGAACATGGAATGTAATTGGGCCATAGTGGAACAAGGGGAGACTTGGGGATCAAAGTGCAATTTTCAGAAATTAATTCATGCAGTTTTCATGCAAGCTACGTGAAAATCAACATGAGAAACAACATTCTGCAGCAGAAATTTCTGCTGAAAGCTTTCGGCAACCCAGAAGACAACCGTGACTTTCATTTTCTCAACCTTAACACCATTTTGATCGAAAAATCTTCTAACCAAAACATTAAAGCATGAATCTAACAACCAAACAAGCAAGTAAATCAAATTCAAAGTGAGTTTCTGCAATATTTTCTCTCATGCCTGCTCAAACGAAACCCAACTCAAACTCACATCTTATTTTCCAAAAAATCAGATTTCAAGTTCACATACATAGCTTTAACTAAGCTGCAAACTATGTCATTACCATCGCCTCAACAGGTAGAAAACTTAGAAGGAAAAAACATGCAAGTTCTATGCAATAGCCATGAAACAAGTTTCTGCAATTACTTCACATACTCTAGCAACCGAAGACTGCTGCACTTTCTTCTCAAGCTCAAGCTTCTTAATCACAACCGTGATCAAATATTTTTCAGCATGGTGTTTAATCATAGCTCAAGTGTTTTAAGGACTCAAACGTAAACTTAACATCAAATCATTCCATTCCTTCTCCTTAAAACCAGATTTAACAAGCAATTTAAACGTAAGGGTCCCTTAAACAGCCATGGAAAAGAAAACAAAAAGACAAAAAGATGCAGCAGCTTTTTACTCCTTTTATCTTAGCTCAGCCATCTTTGCATGCAAACACTCAAATCAGTTCTACCAATTTGTCATTTACAGACCAAATACAAGGAATTTGCCCCCCAAACATGAATAAGAACCCAGAATTCGCAAAAACAAACTGGAAAATTCTTTTCTTCTTCACTCGGCTACACTGGAAAAATTCCAGCAGCTTTAGTCCATCTTTAAACCGAATTTCCTCGGCTGAAACACTAAATTATGTACCCAAAACTAACATGCAAGACTAATAAATGAAGTCATTATCAATTCCAGTTCAAAACAGGGTCGGTCACCAACAAAATGTATCCAAAATTCCAGAATTTGTTCAACTATTTACGGATGACATGCATGCAGCAGATTTTTTTTTCATTCAAATTTCTGGCTTAAACACAGCTAATAAATCCCATACAAGTTTAATCATCCATCTACTAATTAGCTAATCATACAACTAAGCTCAGATCATCACAACTTAGCAAATTAAAACTGAAATTACCATCTCAAGCTCTCGGACAGTACCAATTTTTTTCAATCAAATTTTCTTGTAACTTAGTTCATCATCCAACCGTACAACCCCACATGCATGCTTATAAACAGCTTCATCAACCCATAAACAACTCATCTAAGTCCAGAAATTACCTCAGCTTGAAGCTTAATACACACGACTAGCAGCTGCAACAAACCTCCACTCTCGGCTCTGCTCACGCACGCAGGGTTGGTTGGTCTGAGTTCAGTGGTTGCAGTTGTAGTGATTGTGGTTGAATTGAGCACGGCTGGTTGAGGTGAAGAATAAAATGGCAGCTCTCGGATGATGGAGAAAGTAATGAAGCTCATGCAATTGTCTCCTGCTCTCACCCTCCCTCGGACAGTTCAAGTACCGAAGCTCGCACCGCTCTCTCTCTGGTTTCTCTCGTCGATGATACCAAGGCAGAAAGTGAAGTGAAACGGAATGATGTTGTGGAGTGTTGGGGTTGCTCGGCTTGAAGCTTAGCACACTCGGCCAGCAGCAGAAATGTTTTCCTCCTCACGGCAGCCCAGAAATTTCAGCCCGCTAGCTCCCTCTCTCTCCTGCTCAAGCTTGCAATCTAAGATGGAAGAAGTTTGGCACTCAATCTCCTCACCAGCTCACGGATGGAATAGATACAACACAGCAGGTCTCACTCTTTTTTTTCTCAGCTCACGAACAGAAAAGAACGAAGCAAAGAGTTCGGCTCTCACTCTTTCTCACTCTCGGATTGTGGCAGACAAGGGAAACAGAAGTGCTGTCGTAACTGTTGTAGTGAGTTGGGAGTGATATAGTAGTGTGCATTAGTGGATGTGAGTCGGCTTAGAGCTGGAAGGTGCTGGAATGTGAAGTGTAATTGAAACCGGCAGAAATAAAGATGTTTGTTTTTTTTTTTTTTTTTGACAATTCCAAACTTGTAAACATCCATCAAGAACCCAAAAGATCCAAGCAAGCATAAAAAAGATAAAAGGCATGGCCTTTAAGACACCCAGCTGGAAAACTGTGGCCTTTCTACATGGCAAAACTAAAATATCATTCTTGAACCGAGAGAAAAAAGTAATAGTATACCTGAATCAGCAAAAGATGAAAACGGATTGGACAAATATTCAGCAAACAACTTTGCCTTTTCAATGAGGATAGCAGACAACAATGGAAGCACCGGTTTCCTCCTCAGCTTCGTATTTCTCTCCTTCGATCAGCCCAGTTCTTCACCAACTTCCTTCCTTCGTTTGAAATTACCTTGTTTTCCTTTCTTCTCAAACTCACGCCACTAATCACTCACATCACCTTCCTTTTTCTGATTTCTTCCCCCTTTTTCCAGACCCTTGCTATCTTTCTATCTCTCACGCTCTTCCTCTCTCTTGCTCACTCCAGATTTTCCAGCCGTCCTCTTCTCCCTCGATTCACTCCCCCTCTCCGTAGCCTCTCTTCAGCCTACAAACGTTACCTTCTCACAGTTTTGTTCATCCTGTTTTCCTCTCTGATTTCTGCTCGTCGATGATACCAAGGCAGAAAGTATTGGACCCCTAACCCTAACTTTTTTATTTGTGCCTATCATTCGGGAGTACCTGGCCACTCAACCGCCGATTGCAGGGCACTTAAGCACAAAGTCCAAGACATGATCGAGGCTGGGGAAATAGTGTTAAAGGGAAAGGGTGGACAAGGACCAATTATAAGTACAAATCCCTTTCCTAAACACAAGGACACCTTTGAGGCATCCACCTCCAATGACGAAATTTGAAAATCCTAAAGGAGCTCTGCACAAGTTGAATGGCTGACTATCTTCCCCCTCGAAGATAATTTCGATAAATCTAGGGGTTGTCATTTGCTAAAGTTCACAAAAACTTTTTCTTGCATGTGTGAATAGCTTAATGAAAGCGCCTTTTGCAAATTGAGTTTTGTCTTGTTTTCGCTTTGATTTGGAGTTTCATGAAATGCACAATTGGTTTTATTTGTTTATTTGATCATTGTCATGAATTTTTTTTTTAATTCTTTTAGATGGCCAAAGATGAAATTATTTGATCCTTTGAATATCACTGTTCTGGAATCTGATGAAGCCCTTCATTGAAAAACCTCTTCTTTTGAGAGAAAACCTTCATTGAGAAAGCCTTCATTGAGAAAACCCTTCATTGAGAAATTCTTCATTGAAAAATCCCTTTCCTGCCAGGTTAGAAGCTGATGGGTTAAAGCAGCGTCATCAATGATTGTTTTTGATTGATGAGAAATAGTTGAATGCTATGTGCCATGGCCAAATGTTGCCAAGACCCATGGCCTGTGTTCATAACAAAAAGGTCCGCCACCGATCCTTTGAAGGAGGGAACAAAGTGCTAAAGTGATTTTGCTAACGAAAGATGAAGCCGAAGGCAAAAATTGCTTCAAATTGACAAAGCTTATTGGGTGTTCAAAAGGTATTACCTGGCGGGGCATTCATGGATAGACAGACATTCTCTCAACATATCAACTCAGACATGTGTAAGAAATTCTTTATTTGATTATGCAAATTCCTTCTAGGAAATCATGCAAGAGACGAGGCAAAAGTCAGGCCATCTTCCTTTCCAATCAAAACATTTCATCCCTAGTCGTCCCTTTTGAGCTATCAGAACAATAATTTTTTCGTTTGGCAGCCCCTGAGGATTGCAAACCCCACACTGGGGCAAATTCATTTTGAAAAGAGATGATCAGAAAGGGAAAGCCCTACACTGGGGCAAATTTATTTTTGAAAAAAAAAAAAAAGAAAAAAAAAAGAAAAAAAAAAGAAGAAAAGAAGAAGAAAAATGGAAAAGAAGGAACCCCACACTGGGGCAAATTTAGTTTTGACGAAAAATGCAAAAGTGAGAAATGCAATGAAAAATGCAAAGAGAGAGAATTCAATCAAACTGGGGCAAATTTCCCTCAGTTTCGTTCGAAATTAAAGATGATTTCAAAATGATGCAATCTCAGGTTATTTCACACCTTTCATCATACCTGCTTTCAGGCCTCAACCTTTCTTGAAACATCCCACCTGACCTCATTACAAAAGACAAAAGTCCTGACTTTCGTCCCTTGCTGTATTTCTATCAAGAAAATTTGCTAATCAACTGGCAAGTGATGTCCATAATGCCTTCGCTTAGGTTTATAAGAGAAGCGCATTTTACTGATGTCAGCAATCTTCAACTTACCTTCCTGAGTCGATCATGGTCAAGCTCTTCCATTTGCTGCCGTAGGTGAAAATCCGAGAGTGCACCTTAAAAAAAAAAAAAAAAAAAAAAAAAAAAAAGGTGGGGGCAACCTTGGTAAAAACCCGAAAGGGCGCTAGGTAGGTTTCTTCAATGAGCAAACACGAGGAAGAACAGTTGATGACTTGGTTCATTTGGAATTTCTCTTCATAATACTTCTGCCAGTGTCGAATTGCAGAACAAAGATATTCAGGGACTCGAATATGACATCCGTTGGCCAAAACTGTGTCGTTTTGTAAAAATATTTCTTTAGCAAATTCATTCTTAGGAAGCTCATTTTTTCTCAATTGCTTGTATTCATGGCATTTTTGTAGGCTTTAAGCACAAATGGTTTGTGTTTGCATTCTTTCACATATTCATTTCTGCATGATAGGTGAAATTACTTTTTAATCATCGAATTTTGGTGAATGATAACCCCATGGTTTATTCAAAGCATACTTGGGTTCAGTCATCTTGCGAAAATGGTTGAAATTCAGCAAGGTCGGTTACGCAAGCTTCACAATATGGCAAAATGCACGCTCGGTTAGTCGGGAAAAATCAGAGACGTTTAGAAATGACAAATCCAACCAAGTCAGATGCCACGGTCAACTTTGACGAAGGCATCCAAAAACTCATGTTTACACGATTCTCAAGGACAAACGGATCAAATAATGGTGGCAATTCCTTTGTTTTTTCTCTTTTGCAGGAAATTTCATGCATGGATGAAAACAATCACACCTTGCACTGAAATCGGTGTCGGAAAGAGTCCTAATGAACAAAGGCAGATTGAAAATGTCGCAAGCAAATTTCATCAAAAAATGCAACAGCATGGCGATACAGAATCAACTCTGGACTCAAATAGCAAAAATTCATCATACTGGGGCAAATTAATTTTTTGTAAAGATTTTGAAAAGTCAAAAAGAAAAGTCAAAAAGAAGCAAAAATCATCAATCAAAAACCAAAATCGAATCAAATTTCGTCACGGCAGGATCGGGTTTAATCCCACTGACCGATGATCAAAAACATTTTCGGGTCAGTCTCTCGATCAAAAGCATTTTCGGGTCAGTCCCTCGATCAAAAACATTTTCGGGTCAGTCCCTCGATCAAAAGCATTTTCGGGTCAGTCCCTCGATCAAAAGCATTTTCGGGTCAGTCCCTCAATCAAAAACATTTTCGGGTCAGTCCCTCGATCAAAAGCTCATTCGGGTCAGTCCCTCGATCAAAAGTATTTTCGGGTCAGTCCCTCGATCAAAAGCTCATTCGGGTCAGTCCCACGATTCAAAAGCTCATTCGGGTCAGTCCCATGATTCAAATATTATTCGGGTCAGTCCCACGATTCAAAGCTTATTCGGGTCAGTCCCGCGATTAAAGCTTGTTCGGGCCAGTCCCATGATTTGAATTTCCTTCTCTAGTCAGTCCCAATTTTAAATTTCTGCTCGGGTCAGTCCCGTTTTAATTTCCTGTTTGGGTCAATCCCATTTCAAAAAAAAAAAAAATGTTAAAGAGGTCGATCCTCATTTCAGAAGCGTCCATTGCAGCCGAATAACACAGGTAAGTATTTGGTGTCTACTTCTTTGTCTCAAGTTTTTTCAAAACTCAGACAAAGAGGGGCAAACTGTAGACACCAAATTTTGGTGTAATTTCATTTGCTGTTTATTTTTAATTTTTTCATTTTAGTTTTATTCGATTTTTAGTTTTAGTTTCTAGTTTTATTTTTATTTTTAAGTTGTTAGCATAGAATCTCTTGGAAAATGAATGAAAATGAGAAAGTGAAAAGAAAATAGGAGAGAAAAGAAAAAAAAAAAAGAAAATTGCCCACAAAATATGTTTTATGTCTTCTAAATTCAATCTTTTGGCATTTTGTTTATTTTTGTTAAGTTATTTTGAAAAAAAGAAGAAAAAAAAAAAAGAGAAAAACGATGAAAATGGGAAATGGAAAAGAAATGGAAATTGCACTTTATTGCTCTAGTTTATTTTTCATCAAATGTTAATTATTTTGTTTTGGTTATTTCTTTTTATTATTATCAATTTTGTTTGTTTCAAAAAAAAAAAAAAAAAAAAAATCTCCATTTCTGCCGGAGTGCCGACCAGCTCCACTCACAATACAAAAACATATACATTCCACAAACCACACATTCCACTATATACCATTTCCTTTCAAACACTCCACTACCCTTAAACCACGAATTCTCTCCACTAGCTCACCTCAACCACAACAATACTTTCTGCCTTGGTATCATCGACGAGCAGAAATCAGAGAGGAAAACAGGATGAACAAAACTGTGAGAAGGTAACGTTTGTAGGCTGAAGAGAGGCTACGGAGAGGGGGAGTGAATCGAGGGAGAAGAGGACGGCTGGAAAATCTGGAGTGAGCAAGAGAGAGGAAGAGCGTGAGAGATAGAAAGATAGCAAGGGTCTGGAAAAAGGGGGAAGAAATCAGAAAAAGGAAGGTGATGTGAGTGATTAGTGGCGTGAGTTTGAGAAGAAAGGAAAACAAGGTAATTTCAAACGAAGGAAGGAAGTTGGTGAAGAACTGGGCTGATCGAAGGAGAGAAATACGAAGCTGAGGAGGAAACCGGTGCTTCCATTGTTGTCTGCTATCCTCATTGAAAAGGCAAAGTTGTTTGCTGAATATTTGTCCAATCCGTTTTCATCTTTTGCTGATTCAGGTATACTATTACTTTTTTCTCTCGGTTCAAGAATGATATTTTAGTTTTGCCATGTAGAAAGGCCACAGTTTTCCAGCTGGGTGTCTTAAAGGCCATGCCTTTTATCTTTTTTATGCTTGCTTGGATCTTTTGGGTTCTTGATGGATGTTTACAAGTTTGGAATTGTCGGCTTTTGGCCGATTGAATTGAAATTTTAATTTACAGTTTGGTTTCTTGTTTATTGCTTAGCCCTGATACCTTGAACACACTTGAGACTAGCCAATCTTTTTGGTTGTTTCTTGCCTATGCTAGCAGTTGAAAACAGAATGTGGCAATAAGGATTTGTTTTCAGTTTTGGCATGCGTTCCTTTTCTTTTCTTTCGGACGTTTAAATTCATATGTTGAAGGTTCATCCGTGTGTTTCCCTTCGCTGTCGTTCTTGCCCATGACAACCCAGTCTGTCAAAAGGCTCTCATCATCTACTTGGTGAAATGAATTAGACAAGAGACGTTAGGATTGCGTGTTTGGGGGCGTTGGAATGTCTGAATTTTTCTTGCTAAAAATGAATTTCAGATTGTCATTCTTTTACATGAACACGTCCCTATACTTTTACATCAGCTTTTCCTGTGTGTGTTACATATGTTTTGCTGATTCAGTTACAGATTAGGATCTCGATTGAATTCTGTTGGACAAAGCTGTGAGTTTATGTTTGAAATCAGAATTGTCTTCCTTGAGCAAAGTTGTTTCGGACAACAGTTTTTGTTTCATCCTTTGTTGCAGCAGTGATCATTTTATTGTTGTTCATCTGGGTTGTATTTTCCGTATGAAGCAGCATTCTTGGACAAATTGAGAGTGAACATGTGCATTTGGGTGTTGCTAACAACACTCTCAAGGGAATTTCTGGTCTAATGAAGTAGACGTTAATCCTTGTATTACTTTGCTGCATTTTGTATTTGGATGAGTTGTTTAGATTCTCTTGTAGGTAATAGATGTTTGTGTTTGAATGAAGTGAACAACATGAGTCAAGAGTCTTACATTCATTATTGATTTGTGGCATTGATAGAATTTATTTAGGACCCAACTACATGAAACAAGCTGCAAAGTGCACTCAGGAAATTCTGCCGCAGCTTTGGTTTTTTCGGCCATGACCCATTTCTTTTCTTGTTGCTGTTTTCTTCTTCATAAATAGCTCATCAAGTGAGTTTTGTCACATAATGTGTTAGTTAATCTTGTTTCGAAAAAGGAAATTGGATGAGTGATTTGAGTTTGCAAGTATGGGTCTAAGAATATGTGAGCTATAGCTATAATCAAAAACGTTGCTGGAAATCTGATGAGATGAGGAATGTCGAACCTTTTGGCATAAAAATTTCCCAGCATTTGCATGTTTTTCCCTTTGTGTTTTGATTCGTTTGGAGGTTTAAGTTGTGTGTTGTGTTGCTTGACCAAAATTTGGATTTTTGTGTGATAGAATTTGTCCAAAGTTTGCATTAGTTTATGCCCAAATCTGGTTATGAATAAACGAAAATGCAGCAGATGTCTCTTTAGGTTGTAGAGGCTCATGTGTTCCTGCGTGTTTGGCATGAAAGTTTCCATGATTTTGCATCAGTTCTTCCCCTGTTTGAACTCCTTCCCATGTCTTTGCTTGTTGGGATATCAAAGTTTGGATCAAGAAAACTTTTGTTAAGGCATATGTTTGAATATAAATCTGGTCTTGGAAGGTGAAACTAAGAAAGGTTGCAGCAGTTTCGTTTTTTTTAAATGTCTACATTTTCTTTCCAGAATTTTTGCATGAGATTTTTTAAGTTTTCTGCCTGTTTGGATGATGATAAAGATGTGGTTGCTGTCTAGTTTAAAGCTGAGTTGAGTTTGGATTGGCAAACAAATGGGTTTTTGTGTTTTTTCTGGTATGTGGTTTGAAGCTGTCCAAACTTGCGGCAGAAATTTGCATAAGTGAAGAAGATTTCAGTTTTCTACGTAGCATGCATGAAATAATTCTTCAAAATTGCCTCTTAACCCCCTCAAGTGTCACCTTATGCAATTATGACCCACAAAATTGAGAAAACTAATCAATTGGGTCCCTGTGATTTTTGCAGCAATGCATTATGGCCCAATTACATTCCATGATCTTGCAATTAGGTCCTAAGATATTTGCATTCAAACCATGGCTGGATCTTTTCTTGGCTCTTAGGACCTTTGAATTTCTAAAATGTTTCATTTGGCTTTGAATGGTTGATTAATGCTTGCATTTGGGTCCTTGGTGGATTCCTTTATTGAAGACTATGTATTGTTTGATTTCATTTAAATTGCAATTAGGAGAGATTTGGTGACTTTGTTATATTTTACTATTTGAGGTACCGTGACCTTTTTATTGTTTTGAAGCCATTTTTCTTTCATTTGGACACCATTCCAAGGGGGCGGTATAATCTCTTTTATCTTTTTGTCTCTCCTATGTGATCCAATGTGCTAAGTGAATTGCATGTCTACTTTGCTTTCCTAGCTTTTCTTTAATTCCTTTTACTTATGTCATTTACTTTTTGTTTTCATTAAGTTATTCTTTTAATGGGGTATGTGTACACCTCTTGGCTTGTAATAGATAGGGCTTTGGCGAGCAATTTGGTTCATTTTCCCTTTCCCTCTTTTGTTTTAGTTAGTGAATGTAATAGATAGGGCTTGGAGGAGCATTCAATGAAGACCTATCGAAGACGTGTGCCTAGCTAGCAAATGTAATAGTTAAGGCTTTAATTGTCTTATGTGTCTTGCATGCTTAGTTACTACGTGTTAATTTGCTTTGTTAGGGCCTTGCATCTAGTCGAGCATGCTAAATGTTATGTGCTATGTGTTTATGAGTGTTTGGGCATATCTACTCGCTTTCCATAGCCTGAATGAATGTGATGGATGGATGTACGTTTCCACTAGTCCAACGCTAGTCGGAATTCATAGAATGGGCTAGTCTAACGCTAGACCCTTAGGGATTTCCCCTCGATAGTACATGTTTGCATGTTCATTACATATCATGCATTCTTTTTAGTTTTATCGTTTTGCATGCCCCTCGAATCCCTTTTCCCCTCATTTTTAGGTTTTTGCATTTCATATTAGTTATAGGGTCCATTTGCTTGCGAAACCCCCTTGGGTAAGGGAAACGAGCGAGTGTGGCTTCAAAATAGCCTTAGCACGCTAGTTTTTCTTTCTAATCAAAGGGAAAATTAAAATCACAAAAACTAGAGGTCATTCCCGTACCCGACCTGATGCATTCCTCTAAGTTCATGCATTTTCATATCATTTTCTCACTATTTTCCTCACTAATTATATATTTTAAATCCACATGTCATATTCACACACTTATTCACTTTCTTTACTTTTCACTTCACACATTGCACCTATTTTACTTATATATTTACTATTTTCATTCACTTGCACACGAGCATTTATATTTTTATTCATTTGCACACAAACACTTTCAAATTGCACACATGCACTTTTTTCTACATTTTGCACACTTACACTCTCATTTGAGTCCTCATTTGCATCATTCATGATTTTCTATGAGGACTTTCCTTATTGGCCGTCACGACTCGTGTGAATGGGACCAAAAGCCTCATAAGAAACATTTCTTAGATTTAGGATTGCATTTCTCATTCATTAGTCAAATCCAATTTGCAATACATACTTTGGGTAGAAAATATAGGAAAATAAGGGTTAAATCGCGCAACTAGCCTTGACTAGGTCGAAGGGGTGCCTTGGATTTTTATCCTTGCCTTCCCCTTCGTCAAATGTGACTCCCGAACCTTTTTCTTTGTTTTACGTGGACTAGGAGTCGTTTAAAAAGGGTTTTTTTACTTTTTTCTTTAAAAAATTCATTTTTGGGTGACTTGGTACACCCTAACTCTATACCAAGTGGCGACTCCATTTTTCATATAAAAAACCCTTTTTGAATGGGCTGAAATCTGAGACATGGGGTAAACGACGACCCCTAACTTGGACCCCATGTCTTGGAGTAGCAGTAGCAGTAGCGATTCATATAGAAGCATGGAACCCATGTCATTTTTGATGTCTGTCTAAAGAAATGTTCATCCCTAGAGTTAAAAAATAAAAAGTTGCTGGATTTGGTTCGTAAAAATTTGCAATTCTGTTTGTTAAAGTCCTGCTTGGGTTGATATGTGGCGTGGACAAACTTCGTTTGAACAGCTTCAAGAGATAATGAAACCTTCGATTTACCTTCTCCCTTGCCTCATGATCCCCTGTTTCGTTCTCTGTTGGAGGATATCTTACACCAGTATAGGGACCACAACGCAAAGGTAAACTCTTTTTCCTTTAGCTAGGTAACAAGATGTATCCAGATCTTTGTTGTTCGTGTATCATGTCACTGAGAAGTCGGAAAAATGAATTCTTGTTGATTCATACTTCATCACTTGGTTCCCTTGCAGACGGTATGGGTAGTGGGTAGTGATTCACTTGCGTTTTGCTTATAAAGATGCTTCCTTTCTTTTTCTGTTTGTTTGATGGGTTTTCGCTGGTGGTTGTGTCTAGAACTTATTCGATCTTCCTGAAAGCAAAGAACGGGCTGGACATTTTGGTACTTTGCTGCAAGTGAGCAATGTTTACATGGGCTGTTCCAAATAACCTTTCGGTCTTTGTGCTGATTCATGGAGTAGCAGTAGCGATTCATATAGAAGCATGGAACCCATGTCATTTTTGATGTCTGTCTAAAGAAATGTTCATCCCTAGAGTTAAAAAATAAAAAGTTGCTGGATTTGGTTCGTAAAAATTTGCATTTCTGTTTGTTAAAGTCCTGCTTGGGTTGATATGTGGCGTGCATTTTTTGCCGCGAGCTTCCCTCCTTGTATTTCCGTTGCATTTCAGCATTTATTCAGGCACGTTAGAGCTATGAACTAATAACAGAAATTGCATCAAAGTGAAAGGTTGTCGCAACTTCTTTGCTGTCTGTCTTCTCTGTGAACATGCACCAGATTTTAGCCGTTTCTTATTTTGCTATTGAGTATTGTATGGAAAGAGGACAGTGGAAATCTGGTGCTGGAATTTGTATGTTTGAATCTTAAGCATTTGAATAATGACTAGATAGTTGCTGAAAGATAAACACCCAAGCTCCCACGTGAATGATAATCATCCTTCGTTGCATTCTGCTATTTTCGCTGGCTATGCTCAGGTTCCCCTTGATAGTTTTGCTGTGTTTTTCTTGGTTAAGTTGCATTTGGGCATTCATTTTCTGGTTTGGGTCTGTCATCCTGAAAGGCTAGAGTTTGGGATTTCACAAGTATTCATGGAATTTGGATTACGTTGCCTTGCTGCATTTTTTAAATGTTTGAACCGAGAGGCTTATGTGAGCTGCGTCTCTTGCCGTTTCTTTTGCTGCTAAGCAACTCAGACTTCCAGCTCTAATTCTGCGGCAAACAAAGATGTAATGCTCGGCTGAGGATGATTAAGACTGGCTGAGTTTGCATAGTTAGATCTTAAATACTTGAATCATGTTGGAAAACTTGGCTGGAAATTGGACAGTTCAAGTGCCGAACCAGTTCCTGTGTGTTTGTTCTTTCCAGAAATTTGCTGCTTGCGTGGCCTTTTGCATGATTTTCTGATGTTTAAACATAAAGATCTTATGTTAGGAAGTGAGATGAATGTTCAATGACCGTGTGGTATTAGTGGTTTGAGATTTTGAATTTTTGTTTGTTCGAGATAATGAATCAAAGAGCAAAATGTGGCTGGAAGGTTGCAAAAGTTTAAGAAATGATTGAAGCTTTGTTGCAGAAACATGGCCTCGTAGCAATTCGTAGCATGCATGCAAAGACTTTTCCAAAATTGCAGTTTGACCCCTCAATCCTCTCTTTATTGTATTACGGCCCAACCAATTGGATAATCTCCTCAATTTGGTCCTTGATGATTTTAATTCTTGCAACTTCATTGCTTGTTTTGCTTCAATTAATTACCATGCTTTGTCAATTGCATTTAAGTTATGGCTTTAGGGACCTTATGACTAAGTGAGCCTTGTTTTGCCCATTTCTTTTAATTTTTCTTAAATAAATTGGTGCCTTGACCTTTTTATTATTTTGGAGGGTAATTGAATAATTTCATTTCATTGGGGCGTCAATTCAAGGGAGGTACACTCTATCCCTCATTTGCACTACATTTGACCTTACGTGCTCCTACGTGTTATGTGAATATGCCTGTCTACTTCGCTTTCCTTACCTCCTTGCATGCATTTACTTGCTTTTACTTTTATTTAAGTTTTATGGGGTATGTGTACACCTCTTGGCTTGTAATAAATAGGGCTCGGAGAGCATCATGTCCATTTCCCCTTCCCCTTTATGCTTTTATGGGGTATGTGTACACCTCTTGGCTTGTAATAGATAGGGCTCGGAGAGCATCTGGTCCACTTCCCCTTCCCCTTGCTTGTTTGTTTTTGTTGCTACATGTTTAATTGCTTTATTAGGCTCTTGCATCTAGTCGAGCATGCTAAATGCTATGTGCTACGTGTTTACGAGCATTTTGGCATGTCTACTTGCTTTCATAACCATGAGTGAATGGAATGGATGAATGTACGTTTCCGCTAGTCCAACGCTAGTCGGAATTAATAGAATGGGCTAGTCCAACGCTAGACCCTTAGGGATTTCCCCTCATTAGCATATCATTTGCTTGTTCACCACATATCATGCATTTTTTTAAATTTTATCATTTTGCATGCCCCTCGAACCCCTTTTCCCTCCATTTTAGGATTTTTGCACTTCATACTAGTCATAGGGTTCATTTGCCTGAAGAGTCCCCTTAAATATGGGATATAGACGAGTGTGGCTTTTTCTAAGCCTTAGCACGCTTGTATTTCCTCTATCAAAGGGCAAATTGAGTCACGATTTAGGTCTCCCCGTACCCAATATGCATGAATTCCCTAGGCTCATGCATTCTCAATCCACTCTATCATTACACTTTCACTTTTGTCTCATTTGAACACATGCACCCTTTTATCACTTTCACTTGCACACGAACACTTTTTTTATCTTCACTTGCACACGAACACTCTTATCTACACTCGCACACGAGTACTTTCACCCTCGTTTGCACACCGATATTTTCGCACTTTTCTTTAAGTTGCATACATGCATTTTTGCCCACTTGCACTTGGAGTATATATATATTTGCATTCAAAGACATTTGCACACCTCCACTTGTATCGTATTTTTATCAATCTTCTCACTTCACACAAACTCACACTTTCACATGGCATGCATTTCACTCATTTTTCACGTCATTTAGGTTTAGGTGTGACCTCTCCAAAAGGGTCATTATTGGGCTTCACAATTAATGTGATTGGCACCACTCAACCTTTGAAGAGAAATTTCCCCCAATCCCCCTAGGTCTAGGTTTTTGCATTCATATAGACATATCCAATACGCGATACATACCTTGGGTAGAGAAATTAGGAAAAATTGGTTAAGTCGCGCAACTAGCCTTGGCTAGGTCAAAGGGGTGCCTTGGATTCTATCCTTGCCTTCCCCTTTGTCAAACGTGACCCCCGAACCTTTTTCTTTGGCTTACGTGGACTAGGAGTCGTTTTAAAAAGGGTTTTGCTACTTTGTCTTTTAAAAACACTTTTTGGGTGACTTGGTACACCCCAAATCTATACCAAGTGGCGACTCCGTTTTCATATTTAAAAAACCCTTTTTAAAATTTCATTTGGCCAAATCGTCGCTTTCCAAAGTCCCATGGCCTTTTTACTTTTCATTTTGCACACGTTCACACCACACTTCACACATCACAATCCACACATTTTCATTCGAAAAGTGGGGCGCGACAGTTGGCGACTCCACTGGGGACTTCCTAAGTGGGTCCAAGCATTCGATTTAGCTATTCTTTTCCTTTTTCTACCCTTTTTATGTATAGCATTTGGGTATTAGGGTTGCATTTTCCATTTTAGGGCATTTTGCCTCGCGCGCGTATCAAACTATTCCCTCACTTGCGTATGTATGATTGGTTGATTGGATGTATGTTGTACTTGTTTTATCTCGCGCTTTGCATTGCATTTGGGTGGGGGATATACCCTAGAGCCTCGCATTGGTTCTCGATCCCTCCCCTCCAAAACGTGCACTATCATACGCGCATACGCTTTACTATTCATCCCCCTTTATTTTTCTTTTAGTGGCTTGTCACGCCACTCCACCCTTTTAGGATTAGGAGACCCACTTGGACGTGTGATCGTGTCACGACGTGTGCGTAGCACGATCCAATGGGTCACTCAATCTTCCGCTTTAAACTTTGGGTTACTAATCTTTAGTTTTTAGTCGAAGGTTGAGGATTTTTATAGATTCACTCAAACATGCAGCCGTAACACGACGTGTGCGTAGCGGTGTTTGGGGAATCGCTCGAGCCACCGACAAAGGGCCTTGGGAGTGATGACCCTTGGCCACGAGTCTGAAGGCTTGGGGACCTGAGCTTATCGAGTTAGATGCATTAGTGAACCCCAACCTCATGCATTCATGTAGTTCACCTAAGGTAGAGTCTGCCTTACCCTATTAGGGACACCACTCACGAGGGGAGGGATCCTACCCTTCTCCTTATTTATTTTTCCTGCTTTTTATATCATTTAACTGTCCAACGTGTTATGTGTTAAACTAACTTTCTTTGTCTCTCGCCTTTGCATTCACAAACATTAGGAAATAAGGGGTCTGGCGTGACCTTCTTTTAGAGCCTACCGTTATAGATAGCTATTACATGTTTAACAATTATAGTATATACCATTTCCAATCCACTATAATAGTACACTTCCATTTGCTTTCTGCCGTGAGCTGTGAGGAAACAACTACCTTGGAAGTATCGACCGAGAGGGAGAGCTGAGTGTCTCGTTGTTTCCTTCCGGCCGTAAATTAAAAAGAGGAGGGAGGGAGACCTGCTGTTCACTCTTTAATCTAGCCGTGAGTTAGTGAAGAGGACTGAGAGCTAAACATTCTCCATTTCAGTCGCAAGCTTGGACAAGAGAGAGGAGGAGTGACGGGCTGCATTTCTGGGCTGACCGAGAGGGAAGAGTTTGCAGCAGCTAGTCGTGTGTTTTAGGCTTCAAGCTAAGTACTCTCAGTACAAGGCCACATCACTCCACCAAGATCTATCAAGAAGATCCTAGGAAAAATGAGGATCAAGGGCTCTAAAAAGGCAACAGAAATCTGTTTTTTTTCTCTACCATCCAGATGAGGGTTTGGGGAGTTGGTTTTCTATATATAAGCTTAAGGAGCAGCAGCCGAAAAGGGGCCGAGAGATGGAGAGTGCATAGAATCTAGTGGCGGAGGGAAAGAAAGAAGAAAAAAGAAAAACTGGCAAGGGGGCTACGAAGAGGGAGTGAGGGTTTGCGGCTGAAAATGAGGAGAGAAACACAGCTTTGAGGGGCGGCTAGGAGCGAGAAGGAGCTGGGGTTTTGATAGGGTTTGAGAGGAGAGAAAACAGAAAAAGCAAGCGAGAGAAAAACTGGAGTAGAACAAGACAGACTAAAAGAGGGAGAGAGCTGAGTTTCTGAGGAGATAACCGAAAGAAAGGTTCTGGAAACTGAGAACGAAACAGGGGATCATGAGGCAAGGGAGAAGGTAAATCGAAGGTTTCATTATCTCTTGAAGCTGTTCAAACGAAGTTTGTCCCTATTCCATTTCTCTGTTGGAGGATATCTTACACCAGTATAGGGACCACAACGCAAAGGTAAACTCTTTTTCCTTTAGCTAGGTAACAAGATGTATCCAGATCTTTGTTGTTCGTGTATCATGTCACTGAGAAGTCGGAAAAATGAATTCTTGTTGATTCATACTTCATCACTTGGTTCCCTTGCAGACGGTATGGGTAGTGGGTAGTGATTCACTTGCGTTTTGCTTATAAAGATGCTTCCTTTCTTTTTCTGTTTGTTTGATGGGTTTTCGCTGGTGGTTGTGTCTAGAACTTATTCGATCTTCCTGAAAGCAAAGAACGGGCTGGACATTTTGGTACTTTGCTGCAAGTGAGCAATGTTTACATGGGCTGTTCCAAATAACCTTTCGGTCTTTGTGCTGATTCATGGAGTAGCAGTAGCGATTCATATAGAAGCATGGAACCCATGTCATTTTTGATGTCTGTCTAAAGAAATGTTCATCCCTAGAGTTAAAAAATAAAAAGTTGCTGGATTTGGTTCGTAAAAATTTGCATTTCTGTTTGTTAAAGTCCTGCTTGGGTTGATATGTGGCGTGCATTTTTTGCCGCGAGCTTCCCTCCTTGTATTTCCGTTGCATTTCAGCATTTATTCAGGCACGTTAGAGCTATGAACTAATAACAGAAATTGCATCAAAGTGAAAGGTTGTCGCAACTTCTTTGCTGTCTGTCTTCTCTGTGAACATGCACCAGATTTTAGCCGTTTCTTATTTTGCTATTGAGTATTGTATGGAAAGAGGACAGTGGAAATCTGGTGCTGGAATTTGTATGTTTGAATCTTAAGCATTTGAATAATGACTAGATAGTTGCTGAAAGATAAACACCCAAGCTCCCACGTGAATGATAATCATCCTTCGTTGCATTCTGCTATTTTCGCTGGCTATGCTCAGGTTCCCCTTGATAGTTTTGCTGTGTTTTTCTTGGTTAAGTTGCATTTGGGCATTCATTTTCTGGTTTGGGTCTGTCATCCTGAAAGGCTAGAGTTTGGGATTTCACAAGTATTCATGGAATTTGGATTACGTTGCCTTGCTGCATTTTTTAAATGTTTGAACCGAGAGGCTTATGTGAGCTGCGTCTCTTGCCGTTTCTTTTGCTGCTAAGCAACTCAGACTTCCAGCTCTAATTCTGCGGCAAACAAAGATGTAATGCTCGGCTGAGGATGATTAAGACTGGCTGAGTTTGCATAGTTAGATCTTAAATACTTGAATCATGTTGGAAAACTTGGCTGGAAATTGGACAGTTCAAGTGCCGAACCAGTTCCTGTGTGTTTGTTCTTTCCAGAAATTTGCTGCTTGCGTGGCCTTTTGCATGATTTTCTGATGTTTAAACATAAAGATCTTATGTTAGGAAGTGAGATGAATGTTCAATGACCGTGTGGTATTAGTGGTTTGAGATTTTGAATTTTTGTTTGTTCGAGATAATGAATCAAAGAGCAAAATGTGGCTGGAAGGTTGCAAAAGTTTAAGAAATGATTGAAGCTTTGTTGCAGAAACATGGCCTCGTAGCAATTCGTAGCATGCATGCAAAGACTTTTCCAAAATTGCAGTTTGACCCCTCAATCCTCTCTTTATTGTATTACGGCCCAACCAATTGGATAATCTCCTCAATTTGGTCCTTGATGATTTTAATTCTTGCAACTTCATTGCTTGTTTTGCTTCAATTAATTACCATGCTTTGTCAATTGCATTTAAGTTATGGCTTTAGGGACCTTATGACTAAGTGAGCCTTGTTTTGCCCATTTCTTTTAATTTTTCTTAAATAAAGTGGTGCCTTGACCTTTTTATTATTTTGGAGGGTAATTGAATAATTTCATTTCATTGGGGCGTCAATTCAAGGGAGGTACACTCTATCCCTCATTTGCACTACATTTGACCTTACGTGCTCCTACGTGTTATGTGAATATGCCTGTCTACTTCGCTTTCCTTACCTCCTTGCATGCATTTACTTGCTTTTACTTTTATTTAAGTTTTATGGGGTATGTGTACACCTCTTGGCTTGTAATAAATAGGGCTCGGAGAGCATCATGTCCATTTCCCCTTCCCCTTTATGCTTTTATGGGGTATGTGTACACCTCTTGGCTTGTAATAGATAGGGCTCGGAGAGCATCTGGTCCACTTCCCCTTCCCCTTGCTTGTTTGTTTTTGTTGCTACATGTTTAATTGCTTTATTAGGCTCTTGCATCTAGTCGAGCATGCTAAATGCTATGTGCTACGTGTTTACGAGCATTTTGGCATGTCTACTTGCTTTCATAACCATGAGTGAATGGAATGGATGAATGTACGTTTCCGCTAGTCCAACGCTAGTCGGAATTAATAGAATGGGCTAGTCCAACGCTAGACCCTTAGGGATTTCCCCTCATTAGCATATCATTTGCTTGTTCACCACATATCATGCATTTTTTTAAATTTTATCATTTTGCATGCCCCTCGAACCCCTTTTCCCTCCATTTTAGGATTTTTGCACTTCATACTAGTCATAGGGTTCATTTGCCTGAAGAGTCCCCTTAAATATGGGATATAGACGAGTGTGGCTTTTTCTAAGCCTTAGCACGCTTGTATTTCCTCTATCAAAGGGCAAATTGAGTCACGATTTAGGTCTCCCCGTACCCAATATGCATGAATTCCCTAGGCTCATGCATTCTCAATCCACTCTATCATTACACTTTCACTTTTGTCTCATTTGAACACATGCACCCTTTTATCACTTTCACTTGCACACGAACACTTTTTTTATCTTCACTTGCACACGAACACTCTTATCTACACTCGCACACGAGTACTTTCACCCTCGTTTGCACACCGATATTTTCGCACTTTTCTTTAAGTTGCATACATGCATTTTTGCCCACTTGCACTTGGAGTATATATATATTTGCATTCAAAGACATTTGCACACCTCCACTTGTATCGTATTTTTATCAATCTTCTCACTTCACACAAACTCACACTTTCACATGGCATGCATTTCACTCATTTTTCACGTCATTTAGGTTTAGGTGTGACCTCTCCAAAAGGGTCATTATTGGGCTTCACAATTAATGTGATTGGCACCACTCAACCTTTGAAGAGAAATTTCCCCCAATCCCCCTAGGTCTAGGTTTTTGCATTCATATAGACATATCCAATACGCGATACATACCTTGGGTAGAAAAATTAGGAAAAATTGGTTAAGTCGCGCAACTAGCCTTGGCTAGGTCAAAGGGGTGCCTTGGATTCTATCCTTGCCTTCCCCTTTGTCAAACGTGACCCCCGAACCTTTTTCTTTGGCTTACGTGGACTAGGAGTCGTTTTAAAAAGGGTTTTGCTACTTTGTCTTTTAAAAACACTTTTTGGGTGACTTGGTACACCCCAAATCTATACCAAGTGGCGACTCCGTTTTCATATTTAAAAAACCCTTTTTAAAATTTCATTTGGCCAAATCGTCGCTTTCCAAAGTCCCATGGCCTTTTTACTTTTCATTTTGCACACGTTCACACCACACTTCACACATCACAATCCACACATTTTCATTCGAAAAGTGGGGCGCGACAGTTGGCGACTCCACTGGGGAGGAAACCGGTTTTTTTAAAAGAAGGTTGACCTTCACAATTTTGTCATTCCTTAGCCGCACTTTTCATCTAGCCATGAGTTGCACATCTTAGTTCCTTAGCCGCACTTTTCATCTAGCCATGAGTTGCACATCTTAGTTCCTTAGCTGCACTTTTCATTTAGCCGTGAGTTATCATTTTGTTTCCTTCGCTGCATTTTTCATAAACCCATAAGCTTGATGAGCTTTATATGTGCGAGGTTCATGTGAAGGGAGTTGAACTAGCGTGCTAAGGCTATCGAGTAGCCACACTCGCTCGTTTCCCTTATCAGAAGGGGACCCTCAAGCAAATGGACCCTACAACTATCATGATATGCAAAAATCCTAAAATGAAGGGAAAGGGGGTTCGAGGAGCATGCCAAGTGATAAAACTAAGAAAAATGCATGATATGTGGTGAACAAGCAAATGATATGCTAATGAGGGGAAATCCCTAAGGGTCTAGCGTTGGACTAGCCCATTCTATGAATTCCGACTAGCGTTGGACTAGCGGAAACGTACATTCATCCATTCCATTCATTCATGGCTATGAAAGCAAATAGACATGCCGAAATACTCGTAAACACATAGCACATAGCATTTAGCATGCTCGACTAGATGCAAGAGCCTAATAAAACCGGTTTGGATTTAGCATTTTTTTTCAAACATGTCTCGGTTTTTTTAAAGTAAATAGCAGAAGAGAATTGAAAGCTGGAAAATTTTTCAGAATGTTATTCCAACGTTTGCTTCCCTTTTTCTCCAATTTTTGTGTTTGAAATCCAGAATTTTAATGATGCAAAGTGAGAAGTGTAGGCTCTGGTTTAGATTGAAGTTTGATGCTGGGTTCGCATGTTTGGGGGCTAGAGTTCCTAATTTAGGATCTAATGCTTGCTGGAAAATGAATGTTTCAGGTTGTCAAACCAGTTTTGCGCGTATGTTTTCCAGAATTTCTGAACTGTCGCGCCCCACTTTTCGATTGTATGGTGATGAATGTGTGCGATGTGATGTGTGAAGTGTGGTGTGAACGTGTGCAAAATGAAAAGTAAAAAGGCGATGGGACTTTGGAAAGCGACGATTTGGCCAAATGAAATTTTAAAAAGGGTTTTTTAAATATGAAAACGGAGTCGCCACTTGGTATAGATTTGGGGTGTACCAAGTCACCCAAAAAGTGTTTTTTAAAGACAAAGTAGTAAAACCCTTTTTAAAATTTCATTTGGCCAAATCGTCGCTTTCCAAAGTCCCATCGCCTTTTTACTTTTCATTTTGCACACGTTCACACCACACTTCACACATCACATCGCACACATTCATCACCATACAATCGAAAAGTGGGGCGCGACAGTTGGCGACTCCACTGGGGAATTCCTAAGTGGGTCCAAGCATTTTGACTTAACCATTCGTTTCCTTTTTCTACCCTTTCTATGCATAGCATGTGGATATTAGGATTGCATTTTTCATTTTTAGGACCTTTTGTCTTATGTACGTAATCAAACCAATCCCTCGACTCACGAATGTATGTTTGAATGAATGTTTACTTGTTATCTCGCGCTTGCATTGCATTTTGGGAGGTATGGGTCACCCTAGAGCCTCGCGTTGGTTCTTGACCCTTCCCTTCCAAACGAGCACTAGCATACGAGCATACGCTTTACTTCTTTTATCCCTTTATTTTTCTTTTAGTGGCTTGCCACGCCACTCCACCCTATTAGGATTAGGTGACTCACTTGGACATGTGATCACGACACGATGTGTGTGTAGCATGTTCCAATGGGTCACTCAATCTTCCACTTAAAGCTATTGGTTGATAGCCTTTAGCTTTTGGTCGAAGATTGAGGTTTTGATAGATTCACTCAAACACGTAGTCGTGACACGATGTGTGCGTAGCGGTGTTTGGGGAATCGCTCGAGCCACCGACAAAGAACCTGGGGATTGATGACCCTTGGTTTCTAAGTCTGAAGGCTCGGGGACCTGAGCTCATCGAGTCTAGATGCATTAGTGAACCCCAACCTCATGCATCCATGATAGCTTGCCTAGGGCAGAGTCGGCCTTATCCTAAGCTAGGGACACTATTCACGAGGGGAGGGGTCCAACCCCTTTTCCTTGCTTTATTTCTTTGATTGCTTTATTTTGTTATGACAATGTGTTATGTGCATTTATCTGGCTGAGCTAACTTTTCTTGGTTTTGTGTCCCCATTGCATTCACAAACTCTAGCAAATAAGAGGTCTGGTACGACCTCCTTTTAGAACCTACCCTTATAGATAGGTTATTGCACGTTTAAATATTTTGGTATATTGCATTCATAGATTAGTAATTGCATATCACTCTAGGCCTACCTTGGCGTATAAAAGGTCCTTTTAGATCATGATTTCATTTCAAATTGCATGTTTTACTGCTTTAATAAAATGGCATCATGCATAAACCCTAGAAAGGGAATGCCATTTAGGGGATCCCGCGTTAGGAATAAACCACCTTATGTCTCGGATACTTAATCCAAGGAGACTTGCACATTCATATTTCCTGTACCATCCAAAGGGGTAGTGCACAAGGTAAGGTAGGATCCGATCATTTTCATAGAGTGATCTTTGGAATATGAGCATCTAATAATCACTTTTTGGCCATTTTATCAAAACTTGGTAAAAATCCCTTGCGTAAAGGACATTAATTCGAAGAAAATTCACAAATGATTCCTCATTGTTGAGACGATAAATATAGAGGCCAAATTTTGATTTTAGAGGCTCATAGACCAAGGCATTGTAATGATTTCTTGAAACCACCCAGTGGGCGAATAATTCAATCGATTTTTGAACAAATCATCCATCTTATCCAATCCACTTTTTTCCAATTCATTCAATTTTAGTTCAATCTAATCATTTTTGAATAAATTCAAATCATCAAATCATTTGACCAATTTACCCTTTTTAGGGTCTTTTGACCAATTTACCCTTTTTAGGGTCTTTTGACCAATTTACCCTTTTTAGGGTCATTCGGTCGCTTTTGAATAAATTATCAATTCAATTGACCAAATTACCCTTTTTAGGGTCTTTTGACCAATTTACCCTTTTTAGGGTCATTCGGCCGATTTTTGAATAAATCCCTAAATTCAATTTCATTCATTTGAGCAATTTACCCATTTTTAGGGCAACCGAGCCGATTTTGAATAAATCAAGTTTCGTTCAATCTATTTGATCAATTTACCCTTTTTAGGGTGATCTGATTAATTTTGGATAAATTTCTTTGAATTCATTTGACCTGTTTCCCTTTTTAGGGTAATCCGGTCAATTTTTAATAAATTGTCAATTGACCAATTAGGGTTTCGATATCGAATTCCAAATCGGGAAATCTAGTCAATTTTGAAGAAAACTGTCCATTGCATCCAATCACCTGATCAATTAGGGTTTTGACCCGTAATTCACTGAGAAATTTTATTAACGAATTCCAATCTTTTCGAGAGGAAGTTCGTCAAGGTCAAACCCGTGCGTTTTGCAAATTCTTGTATCGATCAAAAGTGATCAATCCATTCGGACGTTGACCTCATTTTGACAAATCTCTCGTCACTCCAATTGACCAAATTCTTTCAAAATTATTTCTCACTCAATGAGTTGATTAGATCCATCAGGTATGGTATGGTACCTACCCTAGAGGATTGCATTTTCATGCTAGGCCTACCCTTGGCATAAAAAGGGCTCCCCAATAGGACATGCATCCGAATTTTTTGGATAGTTACTAACTCTTGCCTTTTTCTTTTCCTTTTCTTTATTTTCTTTTGAATAATTAAGCAAGGGTTGAATCTAAAGGCATTCTTTCAAAAATTTTCAGGTAGTATTTAAACATAGCTTCTCGTCGAAGCCCCATCAAAACGCGATCCCGTAGTCAAGCCCGGAGAAGTCGTGTAAACATGAGTTCACAACCGGAACTGTCGGATAAGTCTGCTACTACAGCCCAACCTGAGACTGCAAGTTTGGGGGCCCAACTGACCGAGATGCTTACGAAGTTTGGTGAAATGGCAACTGAAATGGCCGCCCGAAAGCAATTAATTGATGAGCTTATCAGTAGTGGAGTTCAACCTGAGCCTGAACCCGTCAGTCGGCCGGAGCCAGAATCGTTTGGCATAGCCACGACCCAAACCACTTTTGCTCCACCTTTCATTATTCCACCCGAAGGAACTTTCACCTATCCTACCATACATTTGCCATACACTTGCCCTCCTCATCCTTCATTTTTTCTTACTCACACGCGAGGTCCACCACCCCAAATCACTTCAAATATACCACCTGAGCCACATACCTTTTATCACCCTGTTGCTGAGCCATTCCTACCAGACCATATTGTTCAAACCAAGGCAGAAATGGGGGAATCTTCTGCTCCCGTTGATATAAAGCTGCTCAAACGCCTCGATCGTTTTGATGAATTTATGAGAAGGAGTCAGGGGTTAAACAAGCAAGGAGTCTTGGATTACGATGAGTTTTGCCTCTTTCCAAATGTGCAATTGTCTGAGGGGTTCAAAACCCCTAAGTTTAACAAGTACGATGGAACTGGCAATCCCAAAACGCACCTCCGCCTGTTTGCCAACAAATTGGGAAGGCCCATAGACGACGAGAATTTGCCTTTACGGCTGTTCCCGGAAAGTCTGGAGGGGGATGCACTCAACTGGTATTCCAAGCTGAAACCCGAAGAAGCAAAGACCTGGCTGGACTTGTCCAACGCTTTTGTAAAGCAGTACGAGTATAATTGCGAGTTGGCTCCAACACGAACCACGTTGGAAGGGACAAAGAGGAAGCCATCTGAGGACCACAAAACCTATGCTAAGAGATGGAGGACAATAGCTGCCAAAGTCGAGCCATCGATGACTGAAGACGAAATCATACGGACTTTCATTAAAGCACACGATCCCCCGTACTTTGAAGAAATTTTCCGCATGACTGGATGTTCGTTCGCCGCCATTGTCAATAAACTTGAGGAGTACGATGACTTCATGAAAGCTGGGAAGATTGTTAATGTCTCTGCCCTCAAATCCCAGTTGGATGCTTTGCAAGGACAGGGGACTAGTGAGAAGAACCCTTAATTTAAAAAGAAAGAGGGGGAAACTGCCTTTGTGACGCCCCCACTTCTCCCTAAGGCGAACCAAAGGGTATCCGCGGGACGCCTGCCCAGCTCTCGCCGGGACTCACTACAATCGATCATTCAAAAGCTCGAAATACTTTAAGTAACTTCAATACATAATTAAAGTACTTCAAATATCTCACACTTACAATTATGCAGCTTTCAAGCTTAAATACAACCCAATGGAAAAGGGGGTACTATAGCCATCCGTTATAATATAACTTAAAGTCTTCAAAAGAAAACAATCTAGTACTACTCACGAGCACCCTTGGTCTCGAACCCTGTAAAAGAAATCCACAACGTGGTATGAGCTACACAGCCCAGTGAGGTTCCAAGACACTCTAACAGTTCAAATAAATCAAATAAGTTGGGCATATCATACGCATGGTTCAAGGTTACACAATGGCATGTTATCATGAGGCAATAATCATTGTACAGGTAATTTGAGCATATCATAGGTATGGCACGTTTTCATAAAACGGTTATCATTATGTAAAATAAACACACATTGAAGGATACGGTGTTCCAGTGGAACTCTGTCGGTCATCTGCACCTTATGACTTCCGGATCCCCTCGGTTTGACTGGCCATCACCTTATCCCTCCAGTGGTAATACTCGAGTATACCGAAACGGTTGTCCAGGGTTCCAACCTACCCGACCGAGCCCAGTCCTGGCTCGAGTAGGTCAGTAACCGAGGCAGGGCCCAAGTTCAGCTTAGAGCTTACAACATGCACAAGTAATCAAGTAATTCGGCAAAAGGTAAAATTCATCATTTGAGTAGGTCGAGTGAGGTAAAGTACACACTCGCCTAACAATGATGGACAACTTCATATAACATGCGATTCATGATAATCAAGTGATCAAGTAAGTTGGTGATCACGTAAGCAGATAATCAAGTAAGCAAGTAGCCGAATGGATTAGAAAACGGTAAGTAAACACGGTAAACGGTAAACGGTGGTAATTACGGTTAATTGGCAGACATATGTCATTTTAATAGGCCACCATTGGCCGATTTTCACTTTTTCCACATAAGGGTCGAGGAGATTCACTCCAACCGACTTATGCTGTCATAGCATAATTAATCATTTAAACACATCATGTAGATATGCTCTCCAAACATTTCATATCTAGTATTTCAAGTAATCACATAAATATGCTCTTTAAGCATTTCATATCGAATAGTTCAAATATACATATTTCAGGTATTTCATGTCAAGTAATTCAAGTATACCTTATTCAGATATGCATGAGTGTGGTAAATACTTAACATATAGCACTTAACACTTAATAATCATGGGTTATGCATGTCATAGACTTATTCCAATTACGTATTCCTATATGGAACACTCACCTATAGCAACAAGAGAGTAATACTCAAACAAGTGTCTAGGCGTCCACTTCGAGTTCTTCTTGAAGGTCCCCTTGAGCGCCTGAGCAAATAACCATTAACTATTATACACTATCACTTAGAACTCCTACTTATCAAAGAAGGTTGTACAATCTAAAGGGAATTCATGAATTGGGCCTTAATTATTAATAATCGAGGCTCAAGAGTAAAGTTTTAAAGTCTAAAGAAAGAGACTAACATTTTTCATGAAATCGAGTTCAAAATGTTCAATCGGTATCGAGAAAAGAAGGCAAGTTTCCAAAATCTCATTTCTAAGAAATTGTCAAATTTTAGCTTTGGGTGTCAATTCTAGAAAAATCGTATCTTGCACTACGTAGGTCCAAAATTGGAAAGCTTGATACCATTGGAAACTACATTCCGAGTACTACAAGTTTCTAGAAGACACTTTTCCATGATTCGAAATGGAAGGTATTCAAAAGTTGGATCAAAGTTACTGCTGTAGAATACTAAGACAGTTTCAAGGTTGGTTTTTGGCCAATTTTGGAAATTCAGTAAAATTCACTTGTTTTGAACTAACCTTTGAAATTTGGAAATCAAACAGTGTTGCAATCCAAGAGTATAACAAAACAAGCGGATTGAGAAACGGAGTTTCGAGCACCAAGATATAGTAGCCCCAAGTTGAGGAAGATTCAAGACTGAAGAAGAATTTCCAGTTTTGAACCTCCAACACTAGAAATTTAATTGGGTATCGAAACGAACTTGGATTGGTACCAAAATTGGCAGTATTTTACTCCCATATGAAAGGTACCACTCTATCAAATTTCAGGGAAAAATACTTTCGGTAAGATAGTTAATTAGTCAACCAAAGTTCAGGAAAATTATAAGGCAATCTGCCTTGAGACTTTCATTACCCAATTCAAAACGTCTAATCAAGCAAACTATACAATCATGGTTCATTTGTGAAATAAAGGCCTAAGAAACATCCATAATGCCTTTGGTAAGTGTTTAGTATCAAGAACATCAATTAACAAGTTCACTCCAATATCTTGTTCCAAACCAGTCCAACATTAGGGTTTTTCCAAAACAGAGCAGTCCACTTGTTTCAGTCACAACTCAGTCAATTTAACTCGAAATCAAGCATGGCTTATGCCATTGGAAAATACGTTCATAGGGGTAAAATATCACAGAAGAAATCATTTCCAAATTCGGCACCAATCTGGTTCAAAATCGGGCATCAAGTTGCTGCCTGAACACTTCATTCCAGATGAACAGAGCAACAGGACAGCGAACTTAAAACATTTGGTTCGGCTTGCTCACAAAGAATCAGAACGTGCATTATATACCAAATTAAAGCCAGGAATGTCTAGTTTCCAACGCCACCAACGGCACATGATTTCGACATCCGAGGACAGAGTTATAGCCAAAATACTACCACTGGTCAGAATCATACGCGAACAGTTTTCCAGATTGCTAGTTTCTCAAGAAAAATTCATTTGCTCAATCAAACCTCAATATTTTCCAATGAAATTTTTCACACATCTAATACATCCTATAAACATCTAATTCAAGCCATTAAACCATTAAAAATTGGCCTGGAAATGGCCGAACATGGCAGGGGCAAAATCGGAAGTTTTTGCTTCTTACACCCAATGAAGTTTCTACTAATTACCCACCACTAATGCATCATTATAACCACTAAACCAACAATATAATCACCATCAATCATCACATCAGCAACAATAACCCAAGTGTGGGAATTCCAAGAGCCCACTATCACATTTTTACACCATACACAAGCTAACCAAATGCATGCATGAACTTAACAAGGTAAGATAGCTTCCAAACTTCAAGTTTTCAAGAGTGGATCATCACTTACTTTGGGTTGATGTTCAGCAGAATTTTCGGCCCTCTATTACCCCAGAAAAACCGTGATTTCCAGCCCTTGTTTGCAGCTCAAAATGATCCTCAAGTGTCAAGCTAGGTGTGGTGCAAGTTTGGTTAATTTTGGAGATGATTTGGAGTGGTTTTGAGTGAGATTAGTGAGCAGAAATTTTGTTGCAAATGAGTTAGAGAGAGGAGGGAGCTGGCCGGCTGTTTGAAGCTCAAGAGAGAGAGAGAGTGATCAGATTTTAGCTTCCAAGAGAAGACATTAACTTGTGGCCTCAAGTCACCCATTAGTCAACTCACATTAGGGTGCGTTTGGCGCGATTAGGGCTCGATTTTCTCGCGCGTTTGGTTCACTAGTGCACTAAACCTCCAATGTATTTATATTCATGTAGATAATATTCACTCTTAATTGTCCCGAAATAAAGGTCTAAAGTCCCTCAAATAAAGTCGCGCGTGTGAAAACGCGTACCGTCAATTTTTTACGCTATAACGCGAAACCTCCGGGAAATTCTTATAACGATAGTACTAATAACTATCACTTGAGTATTTAAACATTAAAATACCGAATTTAGGTCCATTGTACATGTCTCCAATATTCCAAACTTATTGTACTCTCAAGCGGATAAAATCTTCAAGCACTATTCACTGTTTTTACTAAACGCGCTCCAGGAAATTAATTCATGAAATGAGTTACTTTAAAAATATAACGAAGTTATATTACCATGTATTTAGGTCTAATAAGACTAGAAAATATTCCTCGAGGCAAATATCCAATTAAATAATTTATTAAGCCACAAATTAGGCTAAAAAAAATAATAGTTTTTACGAGTCATCACAGCCTTTACCTGGAATCAAAACCCTGTCCCAAGACCCAGACCTCGACAATACCCTACCAACTCAAACCCTTACCCCTACTACTCAAATCCTCATCCTGTTTACCACACCAATATCACTCATCCTCGACCTCGCTCAAATTATGCCAACCCGCCTACAACCCCTTTCCAAATATCTCAACCAAGCTTTCAACAAGCTCGTCCTCGGCCTCCTTACCACCGAAGATTTCCCCCACTAAATAGACCCACCTACAACTATCCCCGACCCACTGAAACTTACAATCAAAGCCGTACCCGAACCTTCACCAACCTAGGCAGGCCTTTGGACCAAATGTATGAGCAATTGAGGGTTGCCAACAAAATAGGCGTGATTCCAGCCTCTACCACAACTACTCCACACCATTCTTCCTCACCTCGTGATCATCGACCAGGAGAGAGAGAGAGATCTACACTCTGCAAGCCGAGAGTGAGAGTGAGGGAGAGCCGAGCTTCTTGTTTCTTTTCTTTCTGTCCGTAAGCTAGAGAGGGAAGAGAGGGACTTGCGATCCATTCTGCCTTCTAACCGTGAGCTGGTGAAGGGACTGAGGGCTGAACTTTCTCCATTCCAGCCGCCACCAGAGCAAGGGAGAGGGAGAGCTAGTGGTCTGAAATTTCTGGGCTGCCGTGAGGAGGAAAACATTTCTGCTGCTGGCCGAGTGTGCTAAGCTTCAAGCCGAGCAACCCCAACACTCCACAACATCATTCCGTTTCACTTCACTTTCTGCCTTGGTATCATCGACGAGAGAAACCAGAGAGAGAGCGGTGCGAGCTTCGGTACTTGAACTGTCCGAGGGAGGGTGAGAGCAGGAGACTATTGCGTGAGCTTCATTACTTTCTCCATCATCCGAGAGCTGCCATTTTATTCTTCACCTCAACCAGCCGTGCTCAATTCAACCACAATCACTACAACTGCAACCACTGAACTCAGACCAACCAACCCTGCGTGCGTGAGCAGAGCCGAGAGTGGAGGTTTGTTGCAGCTGCTAGTCGTGTGTATTAAGCTTCAAGCTGAGGTAATTTCTGGACTTAGATGAGTTGTTTATGGGTTGATGAAGCTGTTTATAAGCATGCATGTGGGGTTGTACGGTTGGATGATGAACTAAGTTACAAGAAAATTTGATTGAAAAAAATTGGTACTGTCCGAGAGCTTGAGATGGTAATTTCAGTTTTAATTTGCTAAGTTGTGATGATCTGAGCTTAGTTGTATGATTAGCTAATTAGTAGATGGATGATTAAACTTGTATGGGATTTATTAGCTGTGTTTAAGCCAGAAATTTGAATGAAAAAAAAATCTGCTGCATGCATGTCATCCGTAAATAGTTGAACAAATTCTGGAATTTTGGATACATTTTGTTGGTGACCGACCCTGTTTTGAACTGGAATTGATAATGACTTCATTTATTAGTCTTGCATGTTAGTTTTGGGTACATAATTTAGTGTTTCAGCCGAGGAAATTCGGTTTAAAGATGGACTAAAGCTGCTGGAATTTTTCCAGTGTAGCCGAGTGAAGAAGAAAAGAATTTTCCAGTTTGTTTTTGCGAATTCTGGGTTCTTATTCATGTTTAGGGGGCAAATTCCTTGTATTTGGTCTGTAAATGACAAATTGGTAGAACTGATTTGAGTGTTTGCATGCAAAGATGGCTGAGCTAAGATAAAAGGAGTAAAAAGCTGCTGCATCTTTTTGTCTTTTTGTTTTCTTTTCCATGGCTGTTTAAGGGACCCTTACGTTTAAATTGCTTGTTAAATCTGGTTTTAAGGAGAAGGAATGGAATGATTTGATGTTAAGTTTACGTTTGAGTCCTTAAAACACTTGAGCTATGATTAAACACCATGCTGAAAAATATTTGATCACGGTTGTGATTAAGAAGCTTGAGCTTGAGAAGAAAGTGCAGCAGTCTTCGGTTGCTAGAGTATGTGAAGTAATTGCAGAAACTTGTTTCATGGCTATTGCATAGAACTTGCATGTTTTTTTTTCTTCTAAGTTTTCTACCTGTTGAGGCGATGGTAATGACATAGTTTGCAGCTTAGTTAAAGCTATGTATGTGAACTTGAAATCTGATTTTTTTGGAAAATAAGATGTGAGTTTGAGTTGGGTTTCGTTTGAGCAAGCATGAGAGAAAATATTGCAGAAACTCACTTTGAATTTGATTTATTTGCTTGTTTGGTTGTTAGATTCATGCTTTAATGTTTTGGTTAGAAGATTTTTCGATCAAAATGGTGTTAAGGTTGAGAAAATGAAAGTCACGGTTGTCTTCTGGGTTGCCGAAAGCTTTCAGCAGAAATTTCTGCTGCAGAATGTTGTTTCTCATGTTGATTTTCACGTAGCTTGCATGAAAACTGCATGAATTAATTTCTGAAAATTGCACTTTGATCCCCAAGTCTCCCCTTGTTCCACTATGGCCCAATTACATTCCATGTTCTTGCAATTAGGTCCTAAGATATTTGCATTTGAATCATTATTTGCCTTTTCTTTTGCCCTTGAACCCTGGAAGTTCCTAAAAGTGTTTGTTTAAGCTTGAATGCTTGGCTAGTGTTCATAATTGAATCTTTGGTAACATTAATGTTTCAATTCAATTACTTGCTTGACTTCATTGGTTACCATGTTTTGCTAAGGTGATACTTAAGGCAAGAGTTTAAGAACTTTGTGTTCAAATGAGCTTGTGTTCGCCTTTCTTTTTGAATTTTCTGAAATAATTTGGCTTTGGCCTTTTCTTGCTCTTGGAATTTCAAAGTTTCTAAGATGTTCCCATTGGCTTTGAATGGTTGATTAATGCTTGCATTTGGGTCCTCGGTGGATCCCTTTATTGGAAAACTATGTATTGTTTGATTTCATTTAAATTGCAATTAGGGGAGATTTAGTGACTTTGTGTTACTTTACTATTTGAGGTACCTTGACCTTTTTATTGTTTTGAAGCCATTTTTCTTTCATTTGGTCATCACTCGAAGGGGGCGGTATATTTTCTTTATCCCTTTTTGTGTCTCTCCTATGTGAACCAACATGCTACGTGAGAAATACATGTCTACTTTGCTTTCTTAGCCTTTCCTTAATTTCTTTTATTTATGTCATTTACTCTTGCTTTTCATTAAGTTATTCTTTTAATGGGGTATGTGTACACCTCTTGGCTTGTAATAGATAGGGCTTGGAGGAGCATTCAATGAAGACCTATCGAAGTCATGTGCCTAGCTAGCAAATGTAATAGTTAAGGCTTTAATTGTCTTATGTGTCTTGCATGCTTAGTTACTACGTGTTAATTTGCTTTGTTAGGGCCTTGCATCTAGTCGAGCATGCTAAATGTTATGTGCTATGTGTTTATAAGTGTTTGGCATGTCTACTCGCTTTCCATAGCCTGAATGAATGTGATGAATGAATGTACGTTTCCACTAGTCCAACGCTAGTCGGGATTCATAGAATGGGCTAGTCCAACGCTAGACCCTTAGGGATTCCTCCTCGCTAGTTCACATTCGCATGCTCCACTACATTTCATGCATTTTTTTAGTTTTTATGGCATTTGGCATGTCCCTCTAACCTTTTCCCTTTCATTTTAGGCCTTTGCATTTCATGCTAGTTATAGGGTCCATTTGCCTGAGAAACCCCCTTGGGTAAGGGAAACGAGCGAGTGTGGCTTCAAAATAGCCTTAGCACGCTAGTTTTTCCTTCTAATCAAAGGAAAATTAAAATCACAAAAACTAGAGGTCATTCCCGTACCCGACCTGATGCATTCCTCTAAGTTCATGCATTTTCATATCATTTTCTCACTATTTTCCTCACTAATTATATATTTTAAATCCACATGTCATATTCACACACTTATTCACTTTCTTTACTTTTCACTTCACACATTGCACCTATTTTACTTATATATTTACTATTTTCATTCACTTGCACACGAGCATTTATATTTTTATTCATTTGCACACAAACACTTTCAAATTGCACACATGCACTTTTTTCTACACTTTGCACACTTACACTCTCATTTGAGTCCTCATTTGCATCATTCATGATTTTCTATGAGGACTTTCCTTATTGGCCGTCACGACTCGTGTGAATGGGACCAAAAGCCTCATAAGAAACATTTCTTAGATTTAGGATTGCATTTCTCATTCATTAGTCAAATCCAATTTGCAATACATACTTTGGGTAGAAAATATAGGAAAATAAGGGTTAAATCACGCAACTAGCCTTGGTTAGGTCGAAGGGGTGCCTTGGATTTTTATCCTTGCCTTCCCCTTCGTCAAATGTGACTCCCGAACCTTTTTCTTTGTTTTACGTGGACTAGGAGTCGTTTAAAAAGGGTTTTCTTACTTTTTTCTTTAAAAAATTCATTTTTGGGTGACTTGGTACACCCTAACTCTATACCAAGTGGCGACTCCATTTTTCATATAAAAAACCCTTTTTGAATGGGCTGAAATCTGAGACATGGGGTAAACGACGACCCCTAACTTGGACCCCATGTCTTGGAGTAGCAGTAGCAGTAGCGATTCATATAGAAGCATGGAACCCATGTCATTTTTGATGTCTGTCTAAAGAAATGTTCATCCCTAGAGTTAAAAAATAAAAAGTTGCTGGATTTGGTTCGTAAAAATTTGCATTTCTGTTTGTTAAAGTCCTGCTTGGGTTGATATGTGGCGTGGACAAACTTCGTTTGAACAGCTTCAAGAGATAATGAAACCTTCGATTTACCTTCTCCCTTGCCTCATGATCCCCTGTTTCGTTCTCTGTTGGAGGATATCTTACACCAGTATAGGGACCACAACGCAAAGGTAAACTCTTTTTCCTTTAGCTAGGTAACAAGATGTATCCAGATCTTTGTTGTTCGTGTATCATGTCACTGAGAAGTCGGAAAAATGAATTCTTGTTGATTCATACTTCATCACTTGGTTCCCTTGCAGACGGTATGGGTAGTGGGTAGTGATTCACTTGCGTTTTGCTTATAAAGATGCTTCCTTTCTTTTTCTGTTTGTTTGATGGGTTTTCGCTGGTGGTTGTGTCTAGAACTTATTCGATCTTCCTGAAAGCAAAGAACGGGCTGGACATTTTGGTACTTTGCTGCAAGTGAGCAATGTTTACATGGGCTGTTCCAAATAACCTTTCGGTCTTTGTGCTGATTCATGGAGTAGCAGTAGCGATTCATATAGAAGCATGGAACCCATGTCATTTTTGATGTCTGTCTAAAGAAATGTTCATCCCTAGAGTTAAAAAATAAAAAGTTGCTGGATTTGGTTCGTAAAAATTTGCATTTCTGTTTGTTAAAGTCCTGCTTGGGTTGATATGTGGCGTGCATTTTTTGCCGCGAGCTTCCCTCCTTGTATTTCCGTTGCATTTCAGCATTTATTCAGGCACGTTAGAGCTATGAACTAATAACAGAAATTGCATCAAAGTGAAAGGTTGTCGCAACTTCTTTGCTGTCTGTCTTCTCTGTGAACATGCACCAGATTTTAGCCGTTTCTTATTTTGCTATTGAGTATTGTATGGAAAGAGGACAGTGGAAATCTGGTGCTGGAATTTGTATGTTTGAATCTTAAGCATTTGAATAATGACTAGATAGTTGCTGAAAGATAAACACCCAAGCTCCCACGTGAATGATAATCATCCTTCGTTGCATTCTGCTATTTTCGCTGGCTATGCTCAGGTTCCCCTTGATAGTTTTGCTGTGTTTTTCTTGGTTAAGTTGCATTTGGGCATTCATTTTCTGGTTTGGGTCTGTCATCCTGAAAGGCTAGAGTTTGGGATTTCACAAGTATTCATGGAATTTGGATTACGTTGCCTTGCTGCATTTTTTAAATGTTTGAACCGAGAGGCTTATGTGAGCTGCGTCTCTTGCCGTTTCTTTTGCTGCTAAGCAACTCAGACTTCCAGCTCTAATTCTGCGGCAAACAAAGATGTAATGCTCGGCTGAGGATGATTAAAACTGGCTGAGTTTGCATAGTTAGATCTTAAATACTTGAATCATGTTGGAAAACTTGGCTGGAAATTGGACAGTTCAAGTGCCGAACCAGTTCCTGTGTGTTTGTTCTTTCCAGAAATTTGCTGCTTGCGTGGCCTTTTGCATGATTTTCTGATGTTTAAACATAAAGATCTTATGTTAGGAAGTGAGATGAATGTTCAATGACCGTGTGGTATTAGTGGTTTGAGATTTTGAATTTTTGTTTGTTCGAGATAATGAATCAAAGAGCAAAATGTGGCTGGAAGGTTGCAAAAGTTTAAGAAATGATTGAAGCTTTGTTGCAGAAACATGGCCTCGTAGCAATTCATAGCATGCATGCAAAGACTTTTCCAAAATTGCAGTTTGACCCCTCAATCCTCTCTTTATTGTATTACGGCCCAACCAATTGGATAATCTCCTCAATTTGGTCCTTGATGATTTTAATTCTTGCAACTTCATTGCTTGTTTTGCTTCAATTAATTACCATGCTTTGTCAATTGCATTTAAGTTATGGCTTTAGGGACCTTATGACTAAGTGAGCCTTGTTTTGCCCATTTCTTTTAATTTTTCTTAAATAAAGTGGTGCCTTGACCTTTTTATTATTTTGGAGGGTAATTGAATAATTTCATTTCATTGGGGCGTCAATTCAAGGGAGGTACACTCTATCCCTCATTTGCATTACATTTGACCTTACGTGCTCCTACGTGTTATGTGAATATGCCTGTCTACTTCGCTTTCCTTACCTCCTTGCATGCATTTACTTGCTTTTACTTTTATTTAAGTTTTATGGGGTATGTGTACACCTCTTGGCTTGTAATAAATAGGGCTCGGAGAGCATCATGTCCATTTCCCCTTCCCCTTTATGCTTTTATGGGGTATGTGTACACCTCTTGGCTTGTAATAGATAGGGCTCGGAGAGCATCTGGTCCACTTCCCCTTCCCCTTGCTTGTTTGTTTTTGTTGCTACATGTTTAATTGCTTTATTAGGCTCTTGCATCTAGTCGAGCATGCTAAATGCTATGTGCTACGTGTTTACGAGCATTTTGGCATGTCTACTTGCTTTCATAACCATGAGTGAATGGAATGGATGAATGTACGTTTCCGCTAGTCCAACGCTAGTCGGAATTAATAGAATGGGCTAGTCCAACGCTAGACCCTTAGGGATTTCCCCTCATTAGCATATCATTTGCTTGTTCACCACATATCATGCATTTTTCTTAGTTTTATCATTTTGCATGCCCCTCGAACCCCTTTTCCCTCCATTTTAGGATTTTTGCACTTCATACTAGTCATAGGGTTCATTTGCCTGAAGAGTCCCCTTAAATATGGGATATAGACGAGTGTGGCTTTTTCTAAGCCTTAGCACGCTTGTATTTCCTCTATCAAAGGGCAAATTGAGTCACGATTTAGGTCTCCCCGTACCCAATATGCATGAATTCCCTAGGCTCATGCATTCTCAATCCACTCTATCATTACACTTTCACTTTTGTCTCATTTGAACACATGCACCCTTTTATCACTTTCACTTGCACACGAACACTTTTTTTATCTTCACTTGCACACGAACACTCTTATCTACACTCGCACACGAGTACTTTCACCCTCGTTTGCACACCGATATTTTCGCACTTTTCTTTAAGTTGCATACATGCATTTTTGCCCACTTGCACTTGGAGTATATATATATTTGCATTCAAAGACATTTGCACACCTCCACTTGTATCGTATTTTTATCAATCTTCTCACTTCACACAAACTCACACTTTCACATGGCATGCATTTCACTCATTTTTCACGTCATTTAGGTTTAGGTGTGACCTCTCCAAAAGGGTCATTATTGGGCTTCACAATTAATGTGATTGGCACCACTCAACCTTTGAAGAGAAATTTCCCCCAATCCCCCTAGGTCTAAGTTTTTGCATTCATATAGACATATCCAATACGCGATACATACCTTGGGTAGAAAAATTAGGAAAAATTGGTTAAGTCGCGCAACTAGCCTTGGCTAGGTCAAAGGGGTGCCTTGGATTCTATCCTTGCCTTCCCCTTTGTCAAACGTGACCCCCGAACCTTTTTCTTTGGCTTACGTGGACTAGGAGTCGTTTTAAAAAGGGTTTTGCTACTTTGTCTTTTAAAAACACTTTTTGGGTGACTTGGTACACCCCAAATCTATACCAAGTGGCGACTCCGTTTTCATATTTAAAAAACCCTTTTTAAAATTTCATTTGGCCAAATCGTCGCTTTCCAAAGTCCCATGGCCTTTTTACTTTTCATTTTGCACACGTTCACACCACACTTCACACATCACAATCCACACATTTTCATTCGAAAAGTGGGGCGCGACAATCCTCATCCCTGAGTGGATGCTTGCGTCCGGCAGTAACCTTTCCTCCTCTCAGATTCACCATTGTGTGAAATGTGTGGAATGAAGAATGCAAATGATGCACACAGTGGTAGGGAAGTGATTTGCACAGAAATTTTGGGACAAAAAGGCCTTAAACAAGATTTGGCAGAGCGGTTATGAGAAAGTAGGGTTTTGAAGGAAATTTGGGAATTTGTGAAATGTTATGCGATTCGGGGAAATGATCAGAAGAAATGAATCGCAATCAGTCAGAAAAAGTTTTGTTTGAGTCAATTTGAGAATGAGAGCTTCAAAATGGTACGAATTTGAGAGTGAGGGAAGAGAGAGTTTTCGTCCGAGAGGAAATAGAATAGGAAGAGTCTGAAGCAAATGAGAAAGAAAGTCATTTAAAAAATTGATCCGTTGCACTGTCGGACGGCCGAACGACGTTGTGCGTCCGACAGATGCGTCCGAACAGGCGCAATCTGGAAAAATGGCTGAAGAACATCATCGGACGTCCGTTCATCTTCTTTCGGACGTCCGAAGACCCAAAAATTAAGATGATTTTTCGATTATTCCTAATTTTGATCTTAGATGAATGAACTGATCTAATGGCAAAGCTTTTGTAAAAATATCCGCAAATTGATCTTTAGAACAAACATAATTTACACATATTTCACCTTTTTGAACAAGATCACGAATAAAGTGATGCTTTATATCTATGTGCTTTGTCCTAGAATGATGAATAGGATTTTTGGTCAAATTTATAGCACTAGTATTATCACAGAATACAGGCATGCAGTCATACAACAATCCAAAATCATTCAAGGTGTGCTTCATCCATAAAAGTTGAGCACAACATGCACTAGCGGCAATATATTCCGCTTCGGTTGTAGACAAAGAGATTGCACATTGTTTCTTGCTAAACCAAGAGACTAAACAATTTCCAAGAAAATGACAAGTTCCACTAGTACTCTTTCTATCCACACGACAACCTCCAAAATCAGCATCCGAATAACCATATAGTGCAAACTCATTAGATCTAGCATACCAAAGACCATAGTCTAATATACCTTTCAAATACCTAAAAATCCTTTTTACAGCATTCAAATGTGATTCTTTTGGACAAGATTGAAATCTAGCACACAAGCAAACAGCAAACATAATATCAGGTCTACTTGCGGTTAAATAGAGTAGGCTTCCGATCATACCTCTATAATGCTTTTCATCCACATGATTACCTTCTTCATCTTTGTCAAGCTTTGTAGAAGTGCACATTGGAGTTCCAACTTGCTTTGAGTCCTCCATGCCAAACCTTTTCAGCAATTCCTTGGTATATTTTGCTTGATTTATAAAAATTCCCTCAAGAGCTTGATGTATTTGAAGTCCAAGGAAGAAATTTAATTCTCCCATCATACTCATTTCAAATTCACTTTGCATAGTGGTGGAAAACTCCTTACATAGATAATCATTAGTAGCACCAAAAATAATATCATCAACATATATTTGCACAATAAGAAGGTCATTCAACACTTGCTTAGTAAAAAGTGTGGTGTCCACAACACCCCTTTTGAAACCATTTTCAATCAAAAAACCACTTAGTCTTTCATACCAAGCTCTTGGAGCCTGTTTTAGACCATATAAAGCTTTAGATAGTTTAAACACATGACTTGGAAATTTTGTATTTTCAAAACCGGGGGGTTGATCCACATATACTTCTTGATCAATAAAACCATTTAAAAAAGCACTTTTAACATCCATTTGAAACAATTTGAAGCCTTTAAAGCATGCAAAAGCAAGAAGCATTCTAATAGATTCTAATCTAGCTACGGGAGCAAATGTTTCATCAAAATCAATTCCTTCTTCTTGTGCATATCCTTTAGCAACTAATCTGGCTTTATTTCTTATAACAACACCTTTATCATCCAACTTATTTCTAAAAATCCACTTTGTGCCAATGATAGGTTGATTTTGAGGTCTATTAACAAGTGTCCAAACTTCATTTCTCTCAAATTGATTAAGTTCCTCTTGCATTGCCAAAATCCAGTTTTCATCCTTTAAAGCATCATTGATATTTTTGGGTTCAAAAAGAGAAACTAAAGCAAAATTGTCAATCAATTTTCTAGATGAGGAACGAGTGTTTACCTTCTCGGATGGATCACCAATTATAAGCTCTTTTGGATGATTTTGGCTGAATTTCCAAGCCTTGGGAAGATCTTTGAGTGGATCATCATTTTTGTCTTCATCTTCCTCTTCTTGATCATTATGAGCTTCATTTTCCATTTCAGTTGCTGCTGGTTTAGAGCTTCCTTCATTTCCAATTGATAGCTTTTCCATTCCTTCTCGAACACCTACATCATCATCCTCACACGAACTCTTGGAATTATCATCATTGGTTTCATCAAATGTTATATGTATAGCTTCTTCAATCACAAGAGTCCTTCTATTAAAAACTCTATATCCTCTTTTATTTTCACAATACCCCAAAAATATTCCTACATCAGATTTTTTATCAAACTTACCAAGATGTTCCTTTAGATTCAAAATAAAGCATTTACAACCAAATACTTTGAAATAACCAACCGTAGGTTTCTTATCAAAAATCAGCTCATAAGGAGTTTTCTTTAAAATAGGTCTCAAGAGTATTCTATTCATCACATAACATGCAGTGTTTACCGCTTCAGCCCAAAGATATTTAGGCAACCTACATTCATTCAACATAGTTCTAGCAGCCTCTTGGAGAGTCCTGTTTTTCCTTTCTACAACACCATTTTGCTGTGGAGTCCTTGCAAAAGAGAACTCATGTGTTATACCATTATGATCACAAAATTCTGGAAAATCACAATACTTGAATTCCGTCCCATTATCACTTCTAATCCTAACAATTTTTAACCCAAGCAGATTTTGCACTTTAGCAAACAATGAAGTAAAATTCTTGAAGGCATCATCTTTATGAGCAAGAAATATCACCCAAGTGTATCTAGAATAATCATCAACAATTACAAAACAATATCTTTTACCTCCCAAGCTAGTAATTTGAGTGGGACCAAATAAATCAAGATGCAAGAGTTCCAAAGGTTTAGAAGTAGATACACACATCTTAGGTTTAAAGGAATTTTTTGTTTGCTTCCCAAATTGACATGCATCACATATTTTGTCCTTATCAAAACTGATTTTTGGCAAGCCTCTAACCAACTCCTTTTTCGAAATTTCCTTTAGTAAATCCATGTTAAAATGACAAAGTCTTCTATGCCACAACCAAGGATCTTCATTTGAAGCTTTAAGACATTTTAAGCTAGAAGAATCAATTTTATCAAGAACCACAATATATATGTCGTTGAACCTCTTACCTTTGAACACAATATTATATTTGGAATCAAGCACAATGCATTCATGTTTTTTAAACAACACATTCAAGTCTTTATCACACAATTGACTAACACTAAGTAAGTTATAACTTAAGTTATCAACTAAGAGCACATTATGGACAAAAGTATCACCATCCTTACCAACATCACCTATTCCAATTGTCTTAGCTTTCACATCATCACCAAATGTCACTTTTCCACTTGACTTTGATTTCAGCTTTATGAACAAAGAGGGATCACCGGTCATATGCCTTGAGCAACCGCTATCAATAAACCATTTGGACTTGTTTGAGCATTTTTCCTCATTATTTCCAATAGCCATGAAGGCCATTTGAGCTGATTCTTCTTCTTCTTCTACTTCCCCTTCGGAGTTGCATTCATTCCAAGTAATCTGAAAATTGTTGAATCTTGGCTTCCGATCAGCTTTTCCATCTTTCATCTTCTTCATGGGGCATTCGTTTGCATAGTGTCCAAGCTGTCCACATTCGAAGCATTTGTCCAACTGTTTCTTGTTGAAATCCTGTTTTCCTCTGTACTTTGCGATAGATGGCTGATTCTGGAATTGATTGCTAGGTCCTCCCCTTCTAAACTTTCTTTTATTCAAGATTCTCTTGAAGCCTCTGGTGATGAGAGCAAGATCATTATCATCACCATCCGAGTCTTCATCATCCAAGTGAGCTGTATCATCTTCACCTTGAGTAGTCTTTAGAGCACTGTTTCTCTTTGCTCTAGCTTCCTCTTCCTCCTGCACTTTAGATTTCAGTTTCAACTCATAAGAGGTTAGTGAGTTAATGATAGATTCAATAGGCACAGAACTTAAATCCTTAGCCTCCTCTATTGCAGTCACTTTATTTTCCCATTCTTTGCCCAACGCATTGAGAATTTTCCTGTTCTTCTCTCCCAAGGTGTACTCTTTGCCCAACACCTCGAGATCTTTGATCAAGTCAGTGAACCTGCAATACATTTTGTCAATATCCTCAAGAGGTTCAATTCTAAATGATTCATATTTTGTGACCAAGATAGCCTTTTTCTGTTCTTTCACGTTGTCACCACCCTCATGGATTTCTCTTAGTTTATCCCACATTTCTTTGGCCGATTTGCAGCCTTTTACTCTAATTGATTCATTTGAATCTAGGGCACTATAAAGAACATTCATGGCCTTGGCATTCAATGTGAGGTTAGTCCTATCTTGAGCATTCATTTCAGCTCTCATTTTTGGCCGAAGCAACCCTGTATCTGCATCAAGAAAGTTAGCTTCATGCGGTCCTTCACTCACAATAAACCATAGTTCAATGTCAATAGATTGCAAAAAGATAATCATCCGTTCTTTCCAGCTAACATAGTTGGAGCCACTGAACATGGGAGGCCTAGTAACAGATTGCCCCTCAACAAACATAGCATGACTGGTTGTCATCTTTACTCCAAGCCGTTAGAGCTTAATCTCAAGGAGACCAAGCTCTGATACCAATTGTAAGTCCCAAAGACAACCAAGAGGGGGGGGTGAATTGGGTTGATTAAAATCTTAACCAAATTTATGCACTTTTTCTTTAATAAAAATTTACCTTCTTTTCAAGTAAAGATCAACCAAGTAGATTAGAAGAAAATAGCAATATTGATCAGAAAAACAAGTTTATATAAGCAATGAGAATTTTATTAAACAAAAAGTATAATAGGAAATCAAACCAATTGTCTACCAAGCTTTCCTCAAACTTGAAGACCAATCACAAGGTTGAGCAACTTCTCTTTGATGAAATATGATCAACTAGATGTACAATGGAGGGAGCACTTCCTCCTTGCCCTAAGCCTCACTTAGTCAAGCTAAGAAGTTTTACAAACACTCAGATAACCCTCAACAAAGCTACACTAAAGAAACTTTCAACCACAAGAGAAAAGCTCACAAGAAGTTCACACCACTTAGAGAACAAATCTAACTTTGGAGACTATTTTCTAGCTAAAATATCTCTTGAGATCTTGTAGACCAAGTGTGCAAAAGTTCTTACTTCGTTCAGAACAGTTTGTATTTGAAGGGGAACAGAAATGGGCTTCATTAAAGCTTCCAACGGATAGAAGGCAGATGAAGAGTCAGCTAGCCGTTGGGGCTTTCGGACGTCCGACGATCAAGTTATCGTCCGAACCAATCGTCCGAAAAACAGCCAAATTGAAGTTCGGACGTCCGATGGAATTTTATCGTCCGAGCTTCAGTGTCCGAACGTCGTCCAGAGAGTTATCAAATCTTTGAGGAATTTTTAGGACGTCCGATGATATTGATGTTCGTCCGAAGCACGCGTCCGATCCTTCAGGACGTCCGATGCTTCCTTGCGAGCGTCCGACAGTGTCTTGGCAGAGAGTCATCAAAGCTTTGTGGAATTTTTAGGACGTCCGACACGATCGATGTGCGTCCGACAGAAACTCCTTCCTGATGTTCTTCATCCCTTCGGACGTCCGACAGATTCCTTTCGGCTGTCCGACATGAGTGTCCTGTTTTTGCTCACGACATATTCGTACCTGATTCTTTGATAGGCAACAACACTTATATTTGAAGAAAGTTAGATAAAACATTTCAAGGAACCAAGACCAACAAAATTGTCATACTTAAAAGACAGTATCTTTGATCGGAACAAAAACAATGACTAAATTCGTTTATATTATTCCAATCTTGTTTGCCACATCCAAAGCATCATAGTCTGGAGTTAATCGAACCTATGCTTACTTTGTTCCATCAGGCCTGATTAAAGTGTTCACTTTCTTGGTCTGTATAAACATTTCAACGAACTTTTGTGATCATCAAAACCAAGAATAACAAAACCTTATCATATGAGTTTCATTCCATCCTTCATCCCCATCTTTATCGTAGTCTAGCCAATTGACTAGAGTGGATGACACACACTACTATCTAAACTATAATATACTAATCTAAAACTTAGAAAATATGACAGCAATATTTTTGTGGTGTGTTCTTGCATTCTCCTTAGTTCTTTAAAACGAAAGACATAAGCTCCATTTATAAAAAAAATTTCAATCCATTAACTTGTATTTTCAATGTAAACATGGTTTTCATAAGTCAACACTTGTGACTTCCATGGAATCAAGAAGATTTGAAATGACATAAAGTGGTTTTAAATGATATTTGAGCTTTGCTTCTAGCTACCATCGGTTACTCATTACAAGACTTATAGAAGTTAGAAGTCACATTTATTCACTCTCCTTTTTTCTCTATTTTTTCTTTCCTTTTTCTTCTTTTTCATTTTTTTTTCTTTTACAAAGTGAGAATAAAATCCCCTCTTACCACAAAACTAAGCAAAGTACCAAGAAGAATAACTAAAGGATAAATTGCTCACATATAAACTATACTTATCCCATAACTCATGTTTTCAAATAAAGATGAAAAAAAATCATCAAACATATACTCTTAAACACAATCCCTCCACTTAACAAGACATACTTTTCTCAGTTAGTACAATCATAAATATATCAAAGGCATTTTCCATCACTAAAATTATGAATTTTTCAAAGTAAATGTGCAATTTCACCAAAATTACAGAGTTAATCCAACTAGTTGACTTTATAACAATCAAAATTCTCGTATTTGGTGATATTTTTGAAAAAATTTGGAGAATTTTGAAAAATATTGACAAAATTTCCCCTTACAAAAGGACCAAACTCCCTGTCATCAACCCAAAATTTGTACAAGATCTTATAACTAGAAGTTCAAATATACATATTTTTCATGTCACAAACCATTTTCATATCAATATAAACACACATATCACACTTAACGGTATCTCAACATATCAATTCCCTTCCCTCACACTTAAACATCTCATTGTCCTCAATGTGAGAGAAAAAGAAAAGAAAGTTAAGAAAAAAACTCCCCTTGTGATAATGGCAAAGCAACTCTGCGAAAACAAAGTCGTGCTCCACTTTGAAGTTAAAGTAAAAATGAAAGGAAAGAAGGTACTAGCTAAAACTTAAACTTAAATAGCATCAAGTAAATGGAGAAAAGTCAAGGAAGATTATCCCCATTGAGAGGGTTGTGAATTTTTGCCAGTCGTGGTGGGGAAAATGGCTCTTTTTGCTCATGTTCATGTTATCGCCTTTCCTCTTCACTTGATGATTCTTCAACCACAAGTCGTTTAGATGCTCGAGAAGAATAAACTTCACCCATTCTCTTGCCATTCATTTATTGCATCTCACCATCTCCAATAAATTGGCAACAAAAATGGGTAAGAGGAACTCTTTATATTATTTCCCAAATAAACAAGAACAAAAGAAGAAAACTAAATTAAAGCCATATATACAATATATAGTCCATTATACATTTACATGATTCTATTAAACAAACAAACCACTACAACTCTACCACTTATTAGGCACACAAGAAAAAACCTTACCCCCAAATACTTGTTAAACACCCTTCCAAAGAAATCTGCTAAATAAGCAATTTCCTAAGTTAAGCTAAAATAATTAGTCAAGTTGTATATTCATTCCAACTCTGCTCCCATATGTGTCACAAAAATATTAAAACATGATAACTATATCACATGGAGCTAGCTACGAAGTTCAAATTATTTACAACTCAATAGGGCTCATAATCCAAATTAGCCAAAATTGAGACATTGGCAAGTTAGCACAAGTGAAAATTCTCCATATTTCCTTAAACTCTCAACTTTAGCATGCTTAAATGAAACAATCCAACTCATCAAATCATTCATGCACCATCATTTGCATCCAAGAGTCATTCTTCAAATTGAAGTTGAAATTACTTCAACAAAAGACTCAAAAATTCACAAAAATATCAATTATTCAACAACCCCATATTATAAGCATCACTAAAATCTCAACTAATCACCAAACTAACTTAGAAGTAAGCCCATATAAGAATTTGTCATAAATTTTGAAACTAAGGAAAGTCAAGAAAATTCACTTATGACAAATTACAAAAGAAAGAAATTAGTGAAGAGACCTTACCTCAAACTTGTAGTAGATGGATTAAAGATGTAAATGAAGTGAAAATTCCCAAAAGTTTCACCCAAAAACAACCCCAAGTGGTGCGGATTTAAATCTTGAAGACAAGAGTTCATAAGCTCAAAGTGCAAATTTGAGGTGTCTTTGATGCTTGTTGTTGGATGAGAAATGATCAAGGAGATTCCTAGAGTTTTTAAGAACATGATTAAGGAAGAAAACCTAGTTAAAATGAAGATTTGAGAAAATTAAGGAGGAAGGGTAAGGTGAATCGTTTAGAGAGGAAGAAAGAAAGAGAAGTGGGAAAAAAGTATGCAAAATAAAATTTGTGTTTAAATATGAAAACTTATAGCCTTGAATCAGCATAACCGGTGCATGCTTGAAGGGTTGCACAATTAGTTAAAGGACTGGTTATAAAGTAGAAAGGAAACTCAAAATGTTGGAAAAAATTTACCGAACATGGAACTGGCCCAAGAACCAGTGATGGCTAAACCGGTTCCAAAGCCAGTTCCTAGGTAGTAGCTTGAACCAAAGTTTTGCTCAAAAATTTCACTTAGGAACCAGTTGAGTATGACAGGGTTACATGTCCAGTTATCTCTTCCCTGTTTTCAACACTTAATCAAATTTTCACACTAAAGGGCTATTTTTCTAGAATTAGCTCAAAAGCTCAAGCTCACTTCTAAACACTTTTCTAACTCTGAAAACACATTTTCATGAAACAACTTAGGCTCATTTCAATCAAACACAAATTGGAAACTAAAGAATGCAAGAATGAGCATATACTTCCTTTTCTCCTCTCAAAATGCAAGTTTGAGCTCTTCCTTATTCTTCTTCACTTGATATAGTAAACCTACAAAAACAACCAAACAGAGTCAAAATAATATCAAATACACAAAAATATTGGGTTGCTTCCCAATAAGTGTGTCTTTATAATCATTGACTTGACTATACAGTTTCTTCATCATGGAGGCTTTGTTAATCAATAATCCACCATTTTAGGACATCATGGACTACAAAAGGTGACTTGATTGCATGAGCCATATATCAAAATTATATGAGATGTGGAAGTGACTTACCTGTTTCAAGTGTTTCATATATATTAACTTAAAGTAACACCACTTGAGAACTCTCCAATGGAACATTTGCATAACTTTCTTGGATGATAATATCTTTAGATCCTACACTTTCAAAATACTCCTCAAGAGGGGTTAAATGTGAATCATTGATGCTCATTTCTTGAGATTCAAACTTAGTTTCAAATATAATCTTGTGAAATGGACATTTTCTCATTATAGTTCCAAATAGAATCATCATTGTCATCAACATGCAATCCATTTTCATATATGACATTTCCACCATTCACAATAGGGTCAACTTGCGCATCATTATTTGAAATAACTTCACACAAAGCATACAATTAAAGTGAGAAGCTAACTCATCTACTCTTTTCTCAACCCTATCAAACTATCAAATATCATATTAGTTAGCTTTTCAATAGCTAACTCCCAAGGTTGTTTAAATCCATTAGCTATTTTTTCAATAGCTAATTTCCATGATGGCTTGGATTCATTTTGGATAAATTAGGGTTGATAACCATAAAAACATTTAGAATCGCTATAAGTACAATGAGTATTCTAATCATAATCATAAAAATCACCCTAATTGGGGTAGCATTGATCAAAATTAGAATTATAATGTCCAAATTCATCATAGTAATTCACATTTTGTACTTGTGTACAAATATAAAGTAGCATGATATCAATCACATGACTAGTATTAAAGACATTTACATTCTTCTTCTGTTCAGTCAAATACATGATGTTATCCAATTACACTTTTAATGTGATATAATCAAGTTTAGCCTCCTTGTTCAATCTTCAAAAGACATCCTTTCGGACATCCTTTGGTTATTTCTATAGTTGTAGTTTTGAAAATTGTAGGGCTCCATTGCCACGTTTTCTTCTCTCAAATCCACAATTGTTCTCTATCCTTTTCAAGCCCTAAAAGCATTTTCAAACTAACTCAAAAGCACAATTAGTAAAGGAGGATAGATTGATTAAAACACACAAACTCTAAACATAAAACAAAGACACAACAAATTCAATAAAATGAGTAAAAATATCTAAACTAATAAAGTCATTCTTAGCACTGATATTGAAGCAAATCTTCCCCGACAGCCACTTCAGAAATTTGATGAGATTCTACCATGCACCAAATTATAATAACCTGAATACTCAATTTCCTACAAGTATACAAATCGTTTATTGAGTACATGATATTAGATGTCAATCTCACAAAAAAGATTATTAATTATCGATGATTTTTTAACTCCTTTATTATTTAGACAATCACAAGTATAAGAAATTAAATCTACACTACAAACATGAAATACAAGTACTAAAAATAACAATAGAAAACTCTTAAGACTATGAAATTTCTAACTACTTTTATAAATGAAATTACAAGTTAATTGAATGTTATTATTTTAATTAGTTATAACATAATTTTCTAATGCATGTGAATCCTACTCTTGTATTGAATTAACTGTACTTGTAATTAAACCATACTTACTCTTGTAATTATGAATTAATTACAAGTTTATTTCTTCTATAAAATTACATGGAACAAGTCACCAAATCCACAAAAGTGCATCTTTACTCTTGTGAGTATACTTTCTAAATTTAGCACTTCCTTGAATTAGTATTAAATTCCAATTATTATTGCAAATTTAATACTTTAAGATTATCACAATTAATAGGCAGTTAATCATGATTATATAAGCAAAAATGTTAAATAACTTGTTCAAAATAATAGCATCAAGTAGTCAAGAAATCAACACAATACAATCATATAAAATTCAAACATATTCCAAGGCATAAACTTTATAAAGACATAATGAAACACAAATTCATAACTTGCATATTAATTAAACATAAGATTCCAATATCAAAGATAAAGAGTTAGAGAAAAAAGGACCCTTATCACATATGTTTCATCCCCTCCTTCTTCATCTCCATTTTCATCATAGTCAAACCAATGTATAAGAGTGGATGACACACTACTACCTAAACTATGCTATACCAATCTAAAACTAAGAAAATATAAGAGTTACATTTTTGTGGTGTGTTCTCGCACTCCCCTAAGCTCTTTAAAATAAAAGACGCAATCTCTATTTATAAAGAAATTTTCGACCCTATAACTTGTATCTTCAATGTGAACATTATTTTGATAAGTCAACATTTGTGCCATATTCGGATCCATAGAATCAAGAAGATTTGAAGTGACATAAAGTGGTTCTACATAATGTTTGAGCTTTACTTCTAGTCACCAAAGTGTCTTGACAGTGCTTCAAACAAAAACAAGAAAGAATGGCCTTAAAAAGAATCAACTTGCACAAGTTATGCAAGTTGCTCAAATTTGTAGTTGTATAATTGGCCTTGGAACCGGCTGAAGTCTCCATGGGTTATAGGGCCGGCTCCTTTTGGGAATTTTGAAACAAACTTTTTGTCCTATAATCGGTTCAGTAACCGGTCCTGCCTCCATGGGTTACTAGGCCGGTTACGTTACCGTATTTTGTGACCATTTTCTTGCATTTTCGTTTGAATTGATGACTAAGTTGTTTCAAAACTTTTGCCCTTTTTCTTGCAAAAACAACCAAACTAAACGACCAAACTAAACGTGAAAAGGGACAAAAATTCTATCATTAATCAATAATATTTAAACATCAACTTTTAAGATAATATCAATTTCAATTATTGATTTCAAGTAAAAAGAGCTTAAAAATTCTTGAAATAGCCACAAAATATAGTACAAATTAGGTGCTTATCAAGTAAAACATACATCTTCTTGTTTGAGATTTTAAATAGGTCTTTTCTTTTGGTCCAAATACACACGCACACACTCACACTCACATATATGGTTGAGTGATAAAAATACAAAAATGTTAGAGATAATGAAATTTCTTTAATTCTTTAGTCAAGACTGAAGTACATTAGATTGATATTGACAAAACTAAGTCGGATTATTTACACTAATCCTTTCGGGTTTACAAATGGACTAATTGTTTTCAATTAGAAAATTGGGTTAATGCTCATGGGACTTAAATCAAATTAAGGAGCAAAGTCAGTTTGAACTAATGTGGATTAATCACTTGAATTAATTCATAATGGATTATTTGGGCCAACCAATTTACTGAAAGTATACTTCAAGTGGGGTTTTATTGACCTACAAGCATTCCAAGTTGTACGCAAGACAGATTTCGATTTGGCCGAGTTTGTTTGGATGATTTATTTGAGATAATTATTGTAACACTTTTTGTGATGTGATGTATGTGAAATAAAAAAGTAATTAAAATTTATGAAGTAAATTTTTTTATTTCAAATATTCCTAATCCAAAACACGTACTTTATTTCGCTGATCGAGGGAAGGTACTATTTTCACCAATCTCTCCAATAAAGATGAGTCGCCACTCAACTCGCGCGTCATCGATCAATTGCTATGCAAAGAGCGTTTAGGCCTCAATTTGACAGAAAAGGACAAAAGAATCCCTATTTGCGTGCTGCTAAATCCACACCGAATCCAACTTTTAATACTAATAATATAAGTTATCAATACTCCTTGTACAAATCATTAACATATGAGAAGTGTGCATTTAAGCTACAGTATCACTTACAATTCAAATAGATCAGATTCAAATTTAATAATTTAATAATTTAATAAATTTAAATTTTAATATATCAGATTTAGTACTTAACAATTTAACAGTTTAATGGATTCATATTTCAGCTTTTAATTTTTGAACTTTACCTTTATCAAACATACCCTAAGTCCCTAGATTTTGGAAAATTTCTACCAAAATTTCTCAACAGTTTACTCAAAAGTATTGAAGTTTAAATCAAATCCAAATAGACGAATTCCTGTTTGAAGGCTTAAACATCAAATGGTTATGTGTTCATTACGTTATTGTTTTATATTTCCAAAATTATACAAGACACCTTCTCAACCCAACAACAAGCCTTTGCCCAATCAAGTTCAAGCCATATCTAAGTCCATGCTTCGTGTGAAGTATGGAATTTGAGTGTTCAAGGTGAAGTCAAATTTTTTTTTTTAAACAATTGGCTACATATATATTACTCAACAACCCTAACCTAAGAGATTAATAAACATTCAAGATGCTGCTACCTTTTTTTTTCTTAAGATCAATCGACAACAATTGGATTTTAAGAGAGGATTCAGTTGGGCTAAAAGAGTTGGAAATCTATGATTGTGTTTGCATAGCTATTATTTATACTATAATCATTCTCAAGACAAGGGAGTGTTTGGAGAGCTATTATTTATATAAAAATTATTTGTTTGTATAATGAGCACATTTTATAACATACCTTTTTAATAATTTTTTTATCTCACATATATCAAAACACAAAAAATATTACAATAATTTTTTTTCAAATAATATGTCAAATAAACTCCCATCCAATTGTAATGCACTTTTGAGAAGTTTGATGGCAATTTGAAAAACTCAACCAAAAATATGTTTTTCTAACTATTTGTTCAAAATCGTTTGAATAAAAAAAATCAGCGTATTATTTTCTGCAATTATAATTGTTTTGGGGGATTGTATGCTTCGCTGTTAGGCTTTTTGTTGGCCGTAAATTGGGGAAAGCCCGGGCAACGGAAAAGTTAGCCCGTCTCAGGTCTTAAACGCCCTTAAGTAGGAATTTGGACCATAGCCCTTAGAGCCCGCGGGCAGCGGTCAATAGATTTTCACAACCCAAAAAAAAAGGGCAAAAATTATGCCCTGGTGCCTGAATTCAGTCGTGCAAAGAAAAGCTAAAAGAGCCAAAAATAGTACTAAAATACAAGCCAGCATAGAGGGAAGTCTCAAAATTCAAATACCCAAACCAATTTGGTAAATTCCCCCCTTTTGTACAATTCCTCAAATTCCTTTTTCCCCCCAAAACTTTCAAAACCCGTCTTTTCTCCCTAACTTATTAGATTCAAATAGTATAACATATATATACTTGCTAATACTAATATTAACAATTTAAATTCCCTATCATCTTTGTATATGCAAAGAATGATCATTTTTTGGTGTTAAAATTTTATGTCACTTTATACAATGTTAAAAATACTCTTGCTTTCCCATATTTTTCGTACCCCTTCTTCTCTCGTAATAACATTCAATAAAACTAAAACTAATTTCCTTTAATATTAACTTTAAACTTAACTACCTAATTAAATATTACTAATACAATTATTTATATCAAGTTAACTATAATCTCATAGAAAATAATTAAAAGATCAATAACTTTTTCAATAGTAAAAACTATATATATGATTTTGATCTTTACAAATCTCTTGTGATGTAATAGGTCGTAAAATCAAATTTCACGTCACTTTAAGTACATGAAAGTTTTTTGAATGTTTCAAAATCGTAAAATGGTCAATTATTTTTCGACGAAATCACACGCATTTGTTGTATTTTACTTTTTATTTTGAAAGATTATCTTTTGACGAAATCACACACGTATTTTCTCTATTTTACCTTTTATTTTTAAATTGTAGGTGTGCTTTGACACTAATATTATTAAATTAAATCTCCCAAAAGCCCAAAAACTAGGGGCAGGCAAATCAATCGTCACTCCCGCCCCCATCCCTCACAAAATTCCCCCCCTTAAATTCACCCACTCCCTTCTCAGTTCTGATCTCAAATCAAATCATCACTCTTTACTACTCACTAGTTAACATTATTTATATTTAAGTAAAGTGGAGTTTGAAACCACCACCACCATCGGCTCCGCCACAACCACCACTGCCGCCGATCAACATCCGATGACTCAAGTTAGCAGCGGCCTGCCCTGCGATGGCGATGGCCTATGCATGGTCTGCAAGACCAAGCCTCCTCCACATGACACCCTCACTTGCAAGACTTGTATTACTCCTTGGCATCTCCCGTGCCTCTCTTCTGACCGGAGGCCGGAATCCATGGCCAGTGCTGCTCTCTGGGACTGTCCAGACTGCGACCAGCAAGAACAACAACAACCCGTATCCTCTCTTGTGCCACCTCCTCGTGCTGATGCTTCTTCAGCCGATTTGATTGCCGCCATCCGAGCCATCCAGGCCGACCCTTCTCTCTCCGACCATGAGAAAGCCAAGCGACGGCAGCAACTGTTGAGCGGAGAATCATCCCATGTCGTTCCCGATTGTAATGACGATGGCGAGAGGAGTAAGAGCAACGAGGTTTTGGATCTTCTTGACCAGAAGTTGTACTGCTCCATTTGCATGCAGCTCCCCGATAGACCTGTCACGGTCGGTATTATGACTCTGTCTCTCTCTTTCCTTTTTTTGTTTTAAATATTTCTCTCTGCCAAATGAATCCTCAATAGTTGCTTTTTTTGAACCCTGAAAAAGAAAGAAAATCGTGTATATTCTGAGGCTGATTCGAAAAACAAAAGCATGCTTTTTGGTTTTTTGCGGAAAGCTTGTTTTTTGTTACCCTGTTGACGGTTCTTTTGTTTTATTTCCTTTTTAAAGTAATTTTTATTTTGAGTGGTATTTTGTGAAATTTAGCAATGGAATTTGGGAATGATTGGTCTTTTGTGAAATTTAGCAATGCAATGGAATTTAGCAATGACATGAAGCTCTTTCTTGAGGTTTCTTATATTCTGTATTTGTATTCTGACTTGTTCTGCCCAACTCTACTATGAATGAGCGTTTATTGGAATTCCAGACTCGTGTGTCGCCTTGTGCTAGCCTTAGATATAAGATAAGCGATGATCCTCAAGTTTTTGAAAATCTTGATATGTCATGCTCTTCTTGCTAGAACTTGCATGATTGTATTGTTGCCACAGCGATTAGTGTTCTGTTTCTACATTTACTGTGGCTTATCTTCCTGTTTGCTGGTTCCTGTGTTGACCATCAATTGTCCTAATAGATTTTACTGAAGCTATTACAATGTTTAACCGAAAGGATTATAAATACTGATCATCTGAATGCATTCTTCTTGGTTTTAGACTCCATGTGGTCACAATTTTTGCTTGAAGTGCTTTCAAAAGTGGGTCAGCCAGGGGAAGCACACCTGTGCGAATTGCCGCAACGCCATTCCAGCCAAGATGGCAAGAGAGCCTAGAATTAATTCTGCACTTGTCTTTGCTATTCGAACAGCCAAGATGTTCAATTCTAGTGCTCCAGGGGGGCTGCCAAAGGTGGCTCATTTTATTCACAATCAAAGTCGTCCTGACAAAGCATTTGTCACTGAACGCGCAAAAAAATCTGGAAAGGCTAATGCCTGTAGTGGAAAGATTTTTGTCACAATTCCTCATGATCATTTTGGACCAATTCCACCAGAAAACGATCCTGAAAGGAACCAGGGTGTGATGGTCGGAGAGACTTGGGAGGATCGAATGGAATGCAGGCAATGGGGTGCTCACTTTCCTCATGTTGCTGGAATTGCTGGACAGTCAGATTATGGTGCCCAGTCAGTTGCACTATCTGGAGGGTACGAGGATGATGAAGACCATGGTGAGTGGTTCCTCTACACTGGAAGGTATGGAAATGCATGACCTCTGCTCTTGTTTTTTGGTCTTTTTTAATGTGTTTATGTTGATTTTATACTCTCACATTATTATCTTCATGCTGTTTTCTTTTCATTTTTTCCAGTCTTTTCTTTTCATTTTGCTGTTTATATTATTTATTTTGTTTGCCATAATTTCATTTTGATGGGATTTTGGATAGTGGAGGAAGAGATCTTAGTGGCAATAAAAGGACAAACAAGACACAGTCTTTTGATCAGAAGTTTGACAAGCTCAATGAAGCATTACGGGTCAGTTGTCGTAAAGGCTATCCAGTTCGAGTTGTGAGGTAAGCTGGACCTAATTACTAGTGTTGGTAGAATGTGGTGTAGATAGGTTAAGTAAAATATCTGCTTTTACCACCTCATTTTCTCCCCCTTCTAACTTCTCATTATTTGAATTCAGAGAGAAGCCAAAAACATGGTATACTGCATTGCATGGAGTCCATGACTCTGATAAGTTTAGATTTCCCTTTCGAAGTTAGGTAATTGTCTTAAAGTATGATGGGGAGAAACTTCTTAGCATAAACTAGTAGACCTTGAGATGATTATCATCTTGGTTCAGGTTTCAGTCACTATTTTTCCCCCTGATACATGTACCTCATTTATTTACTAGTTTGTATATTTGGAATTCTTAACCTGTGATTTCTGTAAGAACGTTCCAGTGTCTTATGAGTTTTACCTTTATTTGTGTAGATCCCACAAGGAGAAACGTTCCTCTTATGCACCAGAGAAAGGAGTAAGATATGATGGAGTTTACAGGATTGAACAATGTTGGCGTAAAGTTGGGAAGCAAGTAAGATGATTTATAAAATTCTGCGTATCATCTTTTGCCTGTTATACATCAATTGTCAAAATGTTTTCTGACTCTTAATTGTTATTCCAGGGTTTTTTGATGTGTCGGTATTTGTTCGTTCGTTGTGATAATGAACCTGCTCCGTGGACAAGGTGCCTTGTTTGTCCTCATAAACTCGTATTGGCTTTTGTGTGGCTGTTCCTCTTCACTTAATGCTCTCTTAAATAACTGCAGTGAATCTCATGGGGATCGTCCAAGGCCTCTGCCTAGCATCAAGGAGTTGAAAGATGCTCCTGATATTACAACAAGAAAGGGAACACCTGCCTGGGATTATGATGTGAGAATTGCTACAGACTGGCTTTACTGCTTTGTTTTCTCTCTGTTCCTGTCCATAATAACATGCATCAAGTACACTGAGCTTTCTTCTTGTGATTCTTTGTCGAGCTCCATTTCTTGTACTATTTTTCATGTTTCATATCCTTTGTTGTATATTGACTAGATAAAGATCATTGTTTTTTCTGGTTAATTTCTGTGATAATGCATTTGATATGCAGGAGAAAAGATGTTGCTGGATGTGGAAGAAGCCTCCTCCAGACAGTCGAGTCCAAGTTGATGATGATTGTGATGAAGAGGGAAATAAAACTAGGAAAGTTAGACGTCAGAAGAAGTTATCTGTGAAAGAAAGGCTTTTGAAAGGTAAATGTCTTGATGTAGTTGTTGCATACAAGATGAGTAGGCAATTTGAAGGTTACCTAAATAAAAGGGAATACATTCATTTTGCAGAATTTGGCTGCCTTATTTGCCACAAAGTGATGGTCGACCCCCTTACAACACCATGTGCTCATAACTTCTGCAAGGCATGCCTGGAAGGTGCCTTTGCAGGTCAATCTTTCATAAGACAGCGGACATGCGAGGGAAGACGAACTTTACGTGCACAGAAGAATATCATGAAATGCCCATCTTGCAAAAATGACATATCTGAATTCCTTCGGAATCCCCAGGTACTGCAAGAGTTATATCAATTTTATGTGTTGAATTAGTCACTTTGGTGTTACAAGAGTTAATATGGTCTTGAAATCATTTATCAAAGTTTCTTTTAATTTGTTTAATTGATGGTTATAGTGCTCAAGGTGATTGTTCTGGTATTTTAGATGCTGAGTTTATCAAATCCCACCTGTGAAAAGAACAATATCTATCGAGTCCCTCACTACCCCTGAGAATTTACTTTTGTGGCAGGTAAACAGGGAGTTGATGGATGTGATAGAATCACTTAAGCATGAGATTGAAGAAGACAATGTGGAGTGTGGTGAACAAATTGATGATTGTAAAGAAGACACAGAAGCAGCGTTATCTGAAGATGCTGATGTTAGAGTTACAAGTCTAGATTTAATTGAAGAGGCTGAAGGCACGGATGCAAAATTAGATATGCTTGCTGGAGATAAAGAGAATTGTGATGTAAATTCTGGAGGTTTGGAGGTGGTGAAGGATAAGACTGAAGGCATTGTTAAATCTCTTAATGATAGTAAATCCCGGGAAAAGCTGAAGAAAACCAGCAATGCTGAGATATCACCAAATAAATTCATAGATAAGTCTGAAGCTGCGAAAAGCAAACTTGCCAAGTCTAAACTGTCTGAAGGCAAGACTAGGAACAAGAGAAAGACTGGTGATGGTAATGTCTCAGCCAGTTTGGATGGTGGTGTGAAGACCAGAAGTAAAAGAAGTAAGGCAGGGCCGGATGAGGATAATTGTGCATAGTTGCCATCGCTCGGGGAGTAATTCTCTTTGGCATGGTTAGTCTGATTAATTTGTAACTCTGTTTTATCCCTTTGCTGAGTCGTGTACTGGAGATTTTTTGGGGCTTCGGTGTAATTTGGAGAAAGCTGGGTTGGGCAAGTTAAGGTGGTTGACTATTTCTGCGTGTTGGCAAGTTTGGAGACTCAATGCTGAAAGGTTTTCTGGAGCTACAATGTACAATGTTTTGATGCTTCGCTTCTATAACTTGTTGGAAGTGAATGCCTCTTGGTTGGCTTTTGATGACGGAATTTTCTCTTAACTGTTCTGTTAACCAACTATTTGAGCATTTGAGCAAGGCAAATTTGACTCTTGATTATCTTGTCTGGATATTGTATTCTTGTTTATATTCCTTATTGTTAAATGGTGAGCAGGTCAAATTCTTGAAGTTATCACTCATAAGCATACAGAAAATGCATCTCAGAACAAACTAAGAGGCAAACTACAGTTAATAGTCAAATTTGTTGGGGATGTGTATAATCTTGACCATTTTAGGCTCTGACATCTGCTGCACCAGTTTATTGCTGAGCTCCGTTTTTCTTCTGGCAAAGCATTGGACATAAAGACAGATTCATCTCTACAGTCTACAGGTAGCCTTAAATTCGTTGATAGAAAAGATCATTTAATGTTTCCTAGAGCCATAGCATTGAACCGTCACAAGAATTACATGAAATTATAAGACTTCTAATAAAAAGAAAAAAGGACAAATATGAAAAATTCACTAATTATGAAATTGTCTGAAGACCTAACTTTGCTTGTGAGAACATTAGTTAAGGTGACTATGAGGTTCCTTACTTGACTGTCAAACCTTTCATTTCCCACTTTCCTCTTGTAAAGTTGGAGTCTCCCCTCAAACTAAAAAAAAGAACCTCACAGAATGTGTAGTTTAATATTCTTCTTTTTTCTACCAAAATTTGGTGAAAAATCTTGTCAACTTTTAGTCTAACTTATTACCCTTCTGGCAATATTTTCTACTTCGTTAGAAAATTGTACAAAATATCTAGTTTAACTTACTATTTTGCCAACGGAACTCAAAAGTAAAATGGAAGCTTTGCCAACGGAGAAAGAGGTGAAGAGCGCTGTGTTTGGTATCAACAGACAACGCCGCTGGACCAGACGGGTTTTCCTCTCTATTCTATCAGGCATGTTGGGAGATAATTAAAGGGGATCTAACGGAGGCAGTAATGGATTTTTTCCACGGCTTTTCTCAGCCCAAGGGTGTTGATACCAAAAAGATTGGGGGCTGTACATTGGAAAGACTTACGTCCTATAAGTCTTTGCAATGTCTGTTCCAAGCTTCTTTCAAAGATCTTGTCAACTAGGTTGAATAAGGTGTTGCCAGAGATCGTCTCGCCTTTTCAAGCGGGTTTTGTTCCGGGCAGGCATATAGAGGACAACATTCTAGTCGCATAAGAGTTAGTTTCTGACATTAATAAAAAAGGTAAAAGAACCGAATCTGATTCTCAAGTTGGACATGGAGAAGGCCTACGATAGGTTGGATTGGTCGTTTATCATGTCGATGTTACGGCAATTCGGGTTTGGGAATTTGTTCGTTGATTTAGTTTTCTGAACTCTTTCAAATAATTGGTTCTCGATGGCAAATCTTCGGGTTTTTAAAATCTTTTCGTGGAGTTTGGCAAGGGGATCCACACTGTCTCCGCCCTTTTTCATTTTGGCTGTAGAATTCTTGGTGCGAGGGGTTCATAAGCTTTTTAATGATGGTGAAAGGATGTTTTATCAATCTAAAGGTCTGCCTGTTCCGGTATTGTCATTTGCTGATGATACCATTTTGTTTACACGAATTTCAAGACCAGTGCTAGTGAAGCTGAAAGCCTTTTTTTGGACCTTTATCAGTCAGTGTCGAGGCAAAAGATTAATATGTTTCTAAGAGCGCCTTTGTTTGCTCCGACAAAGCATCTCCGGCAAAAGTTAATTTGGTCTCTTTAGTATTGGGATTTAAGCGTGATAAGTTGCCTATAACTTATCTCGTGGCGCTGCTAGCACTTGGAAAAGTGAGATCGATTTTGTTTGATAGCATCCTTGCAAAGGTTCGGGCTAGAGTTCAGGGCTGGTCTACAAAATTCTTGTCTCCAGGGGGTAAAATCATCCTCATTTGTCATGTCCTAACATCTATTTCTATTTTTTTGATGCAAGTTCTTGCTCCACCAAAGAATTTTTTACTTGCACTGGGCAGAGTTCTTAATAGCTTTCTGTGGGATTACTCCTTGGAGAGCAAAAGAATGCACTGGAAATCTTGGGAAGATCTTTGTTACCCAGTGGATGAGGGTGGTCCGGGGTTCAAATCACTCTCGGATCAGGTCGATGCCCTCAGCATGAAGTTATGGTGGCGGCTGCAAGAAAGAAATACTTTTTGGGCAGAATTAATGTTCGAAAAATATATTAGCAGGGGTCATCCTATAGAGGTTAATGGGAATTGTGGGTCGCATACGTGGAGACGAATGTGCTCTATCCGAGATGCTGCTGATCAGCAAATGTTCAGGCAGTTAGGTTGTGGGGATATGGATTTTTGGATGGATTGCTGGGCTCTTCATGCCCCGCTTATCAATCTCAGCATCATGGAGGACCCGCCGCAGCTAAGAGTCCGGGAGTTGTGGCAGGGAGATTCTTGGAATGTTTCCCAACTTTGTCAATGGTTGCCATTGGGGATTATTCCTTCTATAGTGCAACTAAGGGTTCGGCCTTCGCAGCATGATGTAGTAGTGTGCAATGCTTCTCCATTAGGCACTTTTTCTTCCCAATCTGCCTATGAGCTGGTCCGAAAGAGGAAAAGCTCTTCTCTAGTTCATAGCGTGATTTCGAACCCAATGCTTCCAATCAAGTACTCCTTCCTGGCGCGGAGAGTGCTGTATGGATTCTTACCTCTTGACACCGTGTTGCAGCGAAGAGGGATGTCATTGGCATCAAAATGTGAATGCTGCGAGGAGGAGGAGATTGTGCGGCACCTCTTCTTTGCTGGTGGGATTGCCGTGGAAGTGTGGAAATATTTTTTGCACGCTTTTGGCCTGCCTTATATGCAGCATACGTGTGCTAGTTCGACTGTCATGCAATGGGTTCTTTCCTTTCCTGCCACCTCGTTGGATCTTGTTAGGTGTCTACTGCCGATTGTAACTTTTGGTTTCTGTGGTGTTCGAGGAATGAAGCGAGATTTCGAGGAGAGGCAATGAGAGCAGATTCTGTGATTTATAGAGTCAAGTCTTTCTTGCAACTTCTTGGAGCTTCTTGGCCAATTACTGATGCTCAAATTCAAGGTGATCATAACTCCTTTTAGCTTCATCTTTCGTGATCCAGCAGCCACGGAAACTTTGGGGGCTAGCAATTTGGTGGAAAGCTCCCTTTGAAGGAAGGTATAAATTGAATGCTGATGCAAGCGTCAAGAATGGGAGAGCATCAGGTGGTGGTGTTATTTGTGATTATCAGGGTAGGGTAGTGGTTGCTTTCGTCAATGAGCTTGGCAGCATGGGAGTTTTGGAGGCTGAGGCAGCTGCTTTACAGTCCGGTTTGCAAATTTGTACTTCTAGACACTTGCAGGGAGTTGATGCCGAGGTTGATTCGCGGGCTCTTTCATCAACTGGTTTCTTCTTCTGCTACCCCTAAGTGACGGCTGTGTAATGTGGTGCAACACATAAAGGATATGCTCGGACAGCTCTTAGCAATCGTGCACCATATTTACAGAGAGGCCAATGCTGTAGCAGATTCATTGGCAGCTTTATGCTTTACAGATACTTTTCTTTTCCATTCTGTTGCGCAACTTCCTCGGCACATTAGGTCTCTAGTTTTTCTAGATAGTTTCATTTTCCATATATTAGATCAATTGCCGTAACCGAGTAGTACTCTTTATTTCTTGTTTTAAGCTCATGTAATAGGAGTTTTTGGTTTATGTACCCCTCCTCTTTTATTTTTTCAGAGTATTAATAACATTCAAGGCTGGCATTCCTCCCTGTATACAGGTTTGTGACTAAAAAAAAAAAAAAACTCACTACTTTTCCTACAAAAGTTATCTTTTTAATTTAGTAACAAATTTTGCAAACTTTTAAGTCTAGCTGGCCTTTTCTTTTTGGCAAAACTTACAAGTTCATGAAATATGTACCTTTTAGCAAACTTATTAGTTCGTTTGAAAATCCTAGCAAACTTATCGGTTTTCTTGGCCTCTAGGGTGAGTACTAATGTTGTCATTGGTTGTGTTCTTTGAAGTACTTCCATGCGTAAGAAGGCATATTAATTCAAGCTGAATGTATGCTACCTAGGACACCAATGCAATGGCATATTGAAAAAAAAAAAGAATTGAATTTAGAATTATATATTGAGTCACTGCAACGGTCAAATCAGTTTTTGAATTACCAATTATCAACTAACCATGAGAGAAAAAGTATAAAGCGTCTTAGATGAATACTTTCTATGACATTTACTTGTATTTATATAAGGCTTAGCAGATAGTTAATGAACAATTGGGATGTTATCTCTTTAATTCCTGATAAGAGTGCCATATGAAATAACCTCTTCTATTATCAAATTGTTAGAGTTAATTCCCAGAAACCGAAAAAAACTCTATTAACATTCACATGTTAATTTGTGCTATAGAATTTTTGCACTTTATGTGAGATTTTATATCATAGGCATAAGTTATTAGAAATAAAAATATAACTTTTTTCTCATAAATTACTCAGTTGAAGCAAAAAAAAAAGAAAGCCCATTTTATCCACTTAACTAACTTTTGCATTGCAATAAATAATGGAATCAACAATTACGTAGTTTAATTTTTTTATTATTTATAAAATTTAGGGCAACCAAACTTTTCTCGTTTCTGGGATTTGTCAAAAAAAAAAAAAAGGGAATAAGCAATCACCACTTTGTTACTGACAAGTGGGCATTATCTTCTTTGTAGACTCTTTTGATATAAAATTTTCTACATTAAACAATGACTTCTTTATGATAGGATGACCTATATGACGAAAGTCAATGCTGACTCTAGACATGAAATTTAGAATTCATGTCCAACATTTTGAAAAGTCATTTGGATTCATTAAATATGTCTGTTCGAGAAAATTATTATGAGTCTAGTCTGAAGTTTTAAATGGTTATGTGATTGACGAAGCTTAATTTTAAATAAGTTTCCTTTCATGGACGGAACTGGGGGTGATGGGAGGGTCTCTTTTGAAAAATTTGAAAATTTTCGAAAACTTCTTTGTAAATTTAAACTTTTTCTCCTGTGAAAACTAAAACTAGTTCATTTTGGCTATATTTCCTTTACATTTCTTTTATTTTGATTTCTTTTGCACAATGCATAATTCAACCAAAGGATATATTTCCATTTTCCTTTCCATAATTCTTCTCTTGGTAACCAAACTAGACTAAATTAGGACTTTCATTATTCAAACTCTTCAATTTTAATTTCAACATTAGTTTCTCATAACCAAACATCTTAATCTTACGTTAATCATAATGTAGATATAAAATATGAGTCTTCTCTTGGTTTTCACTTTTTTGTCACCTTTTATGCTAACTTGTTTATCCTTATAATAAAGGGTAAAATGTTCCAATCATACTCAAAAACATATTGTTTTCTTTTTGTTGGAATAAATATCCAAAATTATGTTAGTAATTGTCAATAATTTACTCACATATATATATATATATATATTAAAATTCTTCTACATATTAATTTTTATGTGCAGTTAAGACAATGCTTTTCATAATAAATTATAAGTTTTATTATTTTAGATTGATAGATTGTGCCTTATTCACAAATGACCATAAAATGCTAAACCTCCACCGTTGGTGCACTTGAGTTATTGTACCGTTCAAAACTCTTTAAGTCCCAACTAGTGAATAGAAAAAATAATACAAACAAACAAACAAAAATGCCCAAATGTCTAATCCGCCTTAGAGTGAAAGAAGAGATTTCGTTTTGCCTCTACTTTTTGGTTCCGGGGCCTCACAATTTATGTTTCGCATAATTTCGTGTAAGTTGACCTCTAACATAAATTAGTAAGATTTCGATGTGAATCAATTTCAATTTGATGTAAATTAGGTGCATTTTATTATATGTTAATTTATTATTATTTGGTATAAATCAGGTATATTTTGATATAAGTTGATTATTATCATTTAGTGTAAATTAAGAACAATTTAATGTAAATTAAGAATAAATTATTAATTTACATCAACTCGTACTCGTACCAAATGAAACTTGTGAGGCCCCATTTTCCTACTTTTGGACGCTGAGTGGACATATGAGCACCAGGTCACCATGACCACCACTGCCACATCCAGAGGCCACAACATTAATGGCATATATTAGAGCTGTTAAATGACCACCATTACCACATCCCACAAGGCCACAACATTAGCAGCACATATTAAATTAACTCATATATATCCATCCAATAAATCGATCAAAATTAATGAGACATAAATAATCATGATTTTGAGAGAGTGTAGGTCATTATTGTGAGAGTTTTGTTTAATTTGTTTCTTCTCTAACATTTGAGATTTTATAGATCTGATTTCTCATATATGCAATTTCTTCGTTTATTATTGTCATATCTAAACTTTTCTTTGGATTTGAACTAACTTTTAATTAGATCTGACTGTTAGAAAATATTCATAGATCTATGAGGCTACAATGATTCATTTGGATGGAAAATATGTTAGAGCTTATCTTTATTTGTATAAATTTTTAGATTTGCTGTATTTATTGATTTCAGATCCTATGTATCTATATCATGCTTTTTTTTTTTTGGCAAAACCCAAATGCGGGAGGGGCTGCCAACCCCCTGTTTTATTAGAGAGAGTAAAGCCATTACAAAGCCTGCAAGGAATAAGAGCCTACGGGGCCCTGAACAATAGAGGAACTACTACTTGACGACCCAGGATCGGGTAAAAGGGACCTCCCAACGATCCAGTTGCAAGGTTGCCCGAACAGTCGGTGGAAGTTGATGGACCGAGGAGAAGACAGTGTCTGTTGGATGCTTTCCCCCTGCTAGTTTGTCTGCGCAACTATTCGCCTCCCTAAAAATATGGCGCACCGTGGATGACAATTCAACTAACAAACTCTGTATTCTATGCAAGGTATAGCACAAAGGCCATTTGGATGTGTCACTAAAGAGCAAAAAATGAACTAAGACTTCCGAATCGACCTCGGCGAGAAGGCCGGTAAGATTCCTTTCCTTGCAATACAAGAGAGCATGCCATAAGGAGAGGCCTTCTGCAGTCAAAGTATCCACCTCCCCAAACTCCTTATAAAAGGCAAAAATCAGGTGCCCTGTGTGGTCACGAACTAGCCCTCCACCTGATGCTCTTGCACCAAAGACACTAGCATCCGTGTTGAGCTTCAGCATGTTGAGTGGAGGTCTCGACCAGGCCACAGCACAAACCTTGAACCGCTTGGAACGTATCCCTTTGGTTGGAGCCCACGGATGCTCTAGGTCCCTAATGAAATGTTTAGGCATGAGGACTCCAGCTTGACCGAGCTGCACCACAAAGCTTTCAATGTCCAGAATGACCTGTCGTGACTGAAACGGCACACCCTCATGTCGTGCTCGGTTACGCACTTTCCAGAGAAACCAAATTACTATAGCTGGCATAGCCGTACGAATGTGATCCAGTGATCCCAACCCAATAGAGCACAACCAAGACATGAACATTGCAGAGAGAGAGGAGTGCGTTAGGTCTAGTACGCCAAATTGCCTGCTGGCCCAATCCCAGACCTCAGAGGCAGCCGGGCCAGTGAGGAACAAGTCAGAGAAAGACTCCTCATGGGAGAAGCAACAATGGCACCGAGAAGGAAGGGCTACCCCCTCCAACGAAGGGTAAGATCCAATGGCAGAAAGTTATATAAGGCACGCCACGAGAAAAACGAGACCTTCAAAGGCGAGAATGTGCACCACAACCGCCCTACATACCATAGACGAGTTCTTCTTGGATCGAAGTGGGTCCCATGCAGATTTAACCCTAAAGAGTCCCAAGGAGGAAGGCAACCAAATCATTTTATCCTCCAGTTGTGAAAAGACCTGCGTGTCAACGACTCGACAAACCAAGTGCAGAGGTAACCACTAGAATAACTTAGATACATTCCATTCGTCTTGCACAATAAATTCCGCAACCAGCATATGCAGGGGATTGTGAAAACCCAGCATCTCCACTATAGTCTCATCCCCCAACCATCTGTCGTGCCAGAAATCCACAAAGCTTCTCCCTAAACACCAATGAATCTGCCTCTCAGCAACATCTCGAATTGTGTCCAACCCACACCAAGAGAGGGGAGGCCTTTGGAAGGCAGCTCGGCTAGGATGCATTCCCCTGACATATTGACATATTTTTGGTGCATGTAATTGGCCCAAATTGAGTCATTCGCCCTAAGCTACCACCAAAGCTTACAAGCAAATGCAGAGCACATGTCTTCGAACGATCTAAACCTAAGTCCCCCTTTCGCAGCCAGAAAGCATAATTTGTCCCAAGAAGACCAATGTACTCTCTGGGAGTCCACACCGTAATCCCATAAAAAGCTATTACAGATTCTCCCCAACTTGATGAAAATCGCCTTTGGTGGCGGGAACACCTGCAGTATGTACATGGGAAGGGAAGAAAGAAATGTCTGAGAAGTATTAACTTACCCCCTGTTGATAGCCATTTGGAGCTTCAGCTATTTAGTCTAACTCTCATCTTTGGTTGTATTTCGGATTTGATTAAGGAACGACTGAGTCCCGGCGAGAGTTGGGCAGGTGGTCCGCCGAACCCTTTGGTTCGCCTTACGGGGAGGTGGGGCTGTCACAGTTGGTATCAGAGCCTGCTTCGCGTGGTCTCTGCGCGGAGTGAGCCTAGACTGAGTAGTGAATAGGTATGAAGGATTAAGTGCTCGTTCGAGCATAAGTTATGAATTGTGAATTGTTATAGGCCTTAAATGTTCTTATGACATCTGAGGACCATAAATAGGTACGTTAGGTGGGAATTTTGATTGTAGATAGTTTACTCTTGGGACTGGCCAGCTCGAGAGGTGAATTATCTTATTGCGGATTCTTGTGCCTGAGTACTCCAGAGTTGAGACGATACTAAATACTTGAGATTTGCAATTTGGGAATATGAACAGGCTTTGTCTGGCTAGAATAAGTATAAGAGGTTAATGGACATTGAGTCGGATAGAAAGTGACGTAAGAGACCGGACGGGGTTATTCTAACTGGGTGTGGGACGATATATCCCTTTTCTTTTGATTCGCCCGTATATTGTCGCTACATGCCGTCAGTTGTGTATCTGTGTATATGAATATCTGCCTGACTTGAGACGTATTTGTATATTTGATTATTTGTTTCCTTGATATGTTTATGTGGTGTGTTATGTGTGTATATGTTTATTTAGGTATTTGACGCCCTAAATTTTAGTTACTTTAGTCACCTTATTGCGTTTAACTAAGTTTTGGCTATAATGAGACCTGAGAGCTGGAAACGAATATATAAGGAAAATACCCTACGTTATTTGAAGTGCATGTATGAATTTCGAGAACGAAATTCTTTTAAAGAGGGGAGATTGTGACACCCCACATATTAGGAAGTTGTTTGTAAAGAAGATACTAAAGTGTATTTCTTTGGATTTGATTTAAAACCTTATTTTGTTTTAAAAGATTGGAAACCCTAATATTTTAATTGAAAACCCTAATTTTAATCACTGGAATTGTAAAATCTCTCACGTTTTTTCTTAAAAATTTCCTTTTATTTGGCAATTTCATTTATTAAAGCTCTACCACCCAGTCATTCCACAATAAGTGCAAATGAACCTAGAAAGTAGGGTTTCACTTTTCAGTTTCAAGATTGGAGCAAATTAGGGTTTTCGCGATTTTTCGCAGGATGATTTTTCGGTACGGAGCAAGGATCAAATTTGGTGATTAAAAGTGACTTTTAGGTGAGAAATAATATGTGATTAGGAGCAATGATATAAGGTTAGTGAATAGAAAATAAAAACCCTAATACGTGTGTTTTAAAGAAAAACGGCGCGAACCGGTGGGTACCACGCGTTACCGATTGAACGCACCACTTGACCACCACTTTCTTATCACATGAGCTCATTAATATTTGAGCAAAATATCCCCCTCATTTCCAGCTAGTCTTGACCGAAAATGTGGACCAAATGCAAAGAAAAGAAAGAGAAAAAAAAGAGTGGTGGTGGTGGCGCCACTTGTCGCCACCTAAGGGTTTCTTGACCAACCAAGAGTCCAACCTTTTTATCCCCAATTTTTGCTCTTTCTTCTTCATTATTTCTGCTGGTGGCTGAGACAAGGGAGGGGAAAAGAGAGAGCAAAACCCATCTTCCTTCATCTTGAATTTGAGCTACAAAGTGAGGAAACAAAGAAAGTAAACCGATTAAAGTTACCTTTGAGTGTTGATTTAGTGAGGTGTTGGTGAATTTTTGAAGGGGAAAGCTAGGGTTGCTCTTGGTAGACACTTAAGCAAGGTGAGGATGATGAGTTCCCCATTTCTTACTCATGATCATGTTCAATTAGCTTAGCATCTCAAATTTGTGGTGAATAATGGTTGTTATCATGTTTTGGGTGTTTTTCTTTTTGGTTACATGAATTAGGGTTTGATGGATTGCTGCCTATACTTGATGTATGGTTAATATATGTTGTATCTAAGATTGTATAGGGGGTTTTGGTAGCAAGTGAAGCAAGAAAAGAAGAAAGTTACCATTGAAACTAAAAATTCTAGATTTCTGGAAAAATTTTAGCCCATTCTGTCCGGTTTTATTGTATCATGTTAGAGGCCGAATTAGGCTTGGAATAAAACATAAAAGTTGTAGATAATAGTATTTTATAGTTGCCTACAAAATTTCAACTCAATCAGACTAACGTAGCCTGTGAAAAGACTAAAATACCCTCACTGCCCTAGGCTATTTCCAGTGATCCGTTTTGGACAGTTCATCCAATTGACTGTGTTTATTCACTATGATCCGTGCTGATTTAGCCATTTTTCAAAACATGAAAGTTTTAGTACTCTGTCTTAGCTTTTAAACGCCTCAAAGAACACCTTAAACGGACTTTGGTAGCCTGAGATATGGCCATTTAATTGTAGTACGGTTAGTTAGTCGATTAGTTGGAACCTGGTTCTGTGAACTGGGAATTTGATTAGATTACACTGGAAATTTGACTAAATGACCTTCATGAAAGTTGTAGGCCTTCGTCTTAGCTTCGAAACGGTATAAGTTTCACACTAATCCGATAAGTGTAGCCTCGGATGTGTTCTTTCCGCAAAAACCCGTTAAAACTGTCTTTTGTAAACTTCCTTTCCGCACTCGTTATTAGCTTGATTTCTTGTCCTTGTATTGTCTTGAGCCTATTGAACGGCTATTGAAATGAAATTGTGTTATGGATGACTTTGGGTTGGATTGAGTAAAAGAATGAAGCCATAAATGGCTGGAAAAATAGGTAAATACAAAGGGCGTGCTGCCCAAATTTTCGCTCAAGGGCTAAATTTCTATTTGAACTTGTATACTTTTGTTTGGCCAATACCATGACCGGCTTTCCATTTTAAAACATGATTTTATCATGACGCTTAGTCTATACTAGCTGCTTGGGTACGAGTTGATTTTGAACTATCTAAATGATTCCGAAAACAATATTTTTAGCCTATCTCGTTGGAGTCCGAGTTGTCTTTGGTCCAAGTGTTTTCCGCCGGACATTTTATAACCCGCTTGAGTTAGTTTTGTGTTTGGTTTATGAAACCCTAGTTATTTTCGTCCTCCGATCCAAATATTCCCTTTTCACTATAAAGGCGTCTTTATACGTTTTACTTATCAATTGCCGATTTTTCTTTGATTTCACTTACTTATTTGTGCTAGATAGACTGTAATATTCTTTCTCATTTACTCTTAGGTTTTCTTGGTGACTGAGGTAATATCCGGAAGGATATTTGCACGTTGTTTTACGTAAATAGGTGAGTGTTCCTTGTTTGTTATGTTTCTTGATTATATGACTGATAACATGTTAAACGCTTTCAATGATTAGCCAAAACGAGTTTTCTAGGCGAGTGTGTACTTTATCGCACTCAGCCCAAATGATTGTGAACTTTTCAATGATTGAACGATTGAAATGTTACTTGTGCATGAATGTAAGCCTTTTGGCTGAACTGGCCACTGCCCCATGTTACCGATCGACTCGAGCTAGAAGCGGACTCGGTCGGGCGATATGGTGACCTGGGTGAACGTTTGGTATACTCGAGTATTACCTTGTAGGTTGGTGGAGCCCGGCCAATGTCTGGGAAGGGGGTGAATGAAATGAACGAACGAACGAGGGTTTTACTTACAAAAATGTATTTTCAAATGAATGGAGGAATAAGGGGAAATGTCAGGAGAACGAACGAACGAACAAATGGCTCCTTGTGAGCCAGTATCCTTTTAATGTATGTGTTAATATCGCTTTCCATGGTAAATGTTTCTTGAATTATTATGCTCTATGTTGAATGTATTGGATTGATTATTTGATTATGTGTTCGGAACCTCACTGAGCTTTTAGTTCATCCCTTTAGTTTTGTTTTCCTTAACAGGGGAAGGCACGCAAGGATGAGAGTTTGGTATAGACTAGCTTGGTCTAGCTCTTTATTTTTGTAATGGTTCTCGCCCTAGTGCTTGGCACAGGTTGGTTGTAGGGTGAAGTGAGAACCTTTGTACATTTGATGGTTGTACTTCCTTTTGAGATAGCAATGTATATATAAGTTTCACTTAAGTTTTGGATTGTTGTATGTTATTCCTTTGGTTGTATTTCGGATTTGATTAAGGAACGAGTGAGTCCCGACGAGAGTTGGGCAGGCGGTAAGCCGAACCCTTTGGTTCGCCTTAGGGGGAGGTGGGGCTGTCACATACCCTCTTTTCTAAATGATCACACAATGAATCAATCAATGAAGGAACAATATCACTTAAGAGAAGTATCAGAGATAAGCAATTTAAGAATCACAACATAGCAATAAGTAAATGAGAAGAAAGGAATTACAAACCAATTGAATACCAAGCTCCTCTTGAACTTGAAAATCAATTCAAACAAATTTCTTCAAATTGATGAAATACAACCAATCTTGTGTACAAAGGAAGGATCACTTCCTCCTTACCCCAAAATTCACTCGGTCAAGTTAGGATTACTATCCCTCAGGACAACCTTCACAGAGGTACACTATTGAAGTATTCACTCACAAATGAAAAGCTTACAATGAACTTCACACCACCAAAACTACAAATCTTTCTTGGAGAGTGTTTTCTCACTAAAACTATTCTATATCTTTTGTATCTTTAGTGTGCAAAAATTATTTGAAATTTCTGACAATACTCTATTTATTTGAGACTAAGAAAGTGCTTCATTAATACTTCCAATGGATAGAAAACAGCTGAAAAGTCAATTAGCCGTTGGGAGTATCGGACGTCCGGTACTCTCGTTTCTTGAGTCCGACAGCATGCAGTGAACTTGAGAGGTTTTCTTCAATTATTTCGGACGTCCGGTGTCTCTGATGCTTGCATCCGAAAGCAGATGGTGAAAATGAGAAATTTTTTTCAATCCTTTCGGACGTCCGGTGCTCTAATGTTTTACGTCCGATCGAAGTCAGTGAGTTAGAGAGAATGTCTTAATTCCTTCAGACGTCCGGCGGTGGAGTTCTTCATGCGTCCGATGTGACAGCCCCACCTTCCCTTGAGGCGAACCATAGGATTCGGCGGATCGTCTGCCCAGATCTCGCCAGGACTACGGAGACAAATCGCATAAAATCCTATGTAACACGCGATATAACCAAAAGAAAACAAACAATCGGAGACCACCAGGCCAAACTATAATTTACCAAACCATATGGTGAAATGGGACATCGATTAAACACTTCAATAAAAAGGAAGACGGAAACGAAAATGAAACGAAAAGTGGTCAACGTCACAATCCGGCCGGATTCAAGGCAGTAGCTAATCCAAATTTTTTTCAACTTGCCCTGCCAATCCGGCCAAATATCCGGCCAAGAACTGGCCGGATATGCGGCCGGATTCTCTACAAGAGTTTCCCGCCAGAATTTTTTTTCTGTTCTCGTTCAAAGTCCGTACACGTCCGATCTTTCCAACGGTTACAATTAAAGTTCATACAACCATACATACATGCGTTTCTCAACGAATATACATAACTATACTCTTTCCAACATATATACATTAGTGTCTTCAATAAGTTACTTGACGTACAAGTCAAAACATCCGTATTTATACAAAACACACGTAGGGTTTTCTAGGAGCTTAACAAAAGATCGATTACTCTAACCCGACCCCTTTTCTTCCAAATCATGGTTTCAAAGTTTGTCCCTGTAAGAAAACAAAAAATAACGGGAAGGGAGTGAGTTTAACCTCAATGAGGTGCTAAAAGTACAAGTAGTCATGAATCATGGCATTTCACTTTCAATCATGCAACTTTACACATCAGATAGGAAAATGAATAAACACTTCAAATGGAAAGGATACAGGTGGCTCTCAAGAGCCAAATTCCCTTTTTCTTCACCAGAGCTTGATCAAATAGTAGTTGACACTCCGTCAACTTTCAAATAAAGTAACCAATCCAGTAGAACACCACTTATCACCAAATTCCGTACACCAAACATATCCCTTGCCCGGCCCGAACACCTCAACAGTAACAGTGGGTGGTAATACTCGTGTCTACCAGAAATTCAGGGTATAGCTTAGCCCCAAGTCAAAGATTTTATCCTTGGTGGTGCTGGACAACACAACAAACTAGCACAACGGCTATATTTCACCAGGGAGCCTCAGTTCAGGATTTTGTCCCTGGCGGTGCTGGACAACACAACAGGTGAGCACAACGGTTATATCTCGCCAGAGAACCTTGGTTCATGATTTTATCCCTGGCGGTGCTGGACAACACAACAGGCTAGCACAACGGCTATATCTCGCCAGAGAACCTCCCAACGACATCAGATCAGATGTAGATAACAGATTCAAATTTACACAGTAATTAGTCACACAAGCAAGAGAACGAGTGTGATAAAGTACACCCTCTCTCATTCAGAAAAAACAAAGTTCATAGTCATTCCAGTCACAGATTTCAAGTACAAATAAACCAAGTTAAGCAACAAAGGAGGGAGTGGTACACTCACCAGTTTAAACAAGGAGAACTTCAAAAGTTTCCTCCCAAAGGATGCCTTTGGTCACTGGCACGTTCTAGAACAACCCAAGGAAAACAATTGAGACTCGACTCCAAAACCTAGTGAATTGAATTCGCAGGTGAGACTCAGTTATGAGTCATATGCCTATCCAAATGAACCATTAATGCAAAGCAAAGATGTGGTTTCGGAGTAAAAAGGTAACGGTTGATTCTAAAGACATGAACAACCCTAAAAGTTTTCGCTCAAGTCGCGAGTACATCCAATTAGTTCTCGAGCGAAAATTTGGGCAGCACGCCCTTTATATTTACCTATTTTTCAGCCATTTATGACTTCATTATTTTTCTCACTTCAACCCCAATATTACACAAAATTAATCTTACCACAATAGCCTTTCACTAGGCTCAAAATCATCCAATAACAACACAAGTCTAATAATATAACCGGAAATCAGTTTTGAAGACAAAAGGCTAAACGGCAGATTTGACATCTTATAACATTTTGGTCACCACGGGAGCTACGTTTATCGAATTGGGGTACACTTTATATCATTTCGAAACTAAGACAGAGAACTACAAGTCTTATGAAGACATCGACAGCCATTTCATTTATTATCCAGGTCAAAAGGTGCAATCTCAGAGAAAATAGAAAACTGTCCGCAAAACAGTACATTTGGCAGTCAAGGGTATTTTTTGTTATTTCACATGCTACAGTGCTCAAATTGAGCTGAAATTTTGTAGGCGTCTAGTTAACACCATTTCCTACAACTTTCATGTTTTGATCTAAGCCTGATTTAGTCTCTATCATGGACGAACTAAGCAGGTCAGAAGCAGGGCAGTTTGCTCTCTAAAACTGGAAATCAACCACACAAGCTGGAATTTTTGTAAGCAACCAAAACCAACATATAAAAGTTTCAATTTTACACATAACAAGACTATCATTTCATGGCCAATCATAAAGCATCATATGAGGGCAGAAAATTCACTACTAAAACTGAAAATTTCCATATCACCACCTCAACTCATGGAATATGGCATAAAACTACCAAAATCTCAACCATAAACTATTAGTTTGCATATATTTGAAGTAGAGGAGAGTTTATTGCCATAAATACCTTGAACCTTATGCAAAGAGGCTACCAATACCTCTACCATCCCAAATCACTCCACAAAAACCCTTAAACCTCCTTAGAAATACACTTTTATGGAGTATTTTTCAAAGGGTTTGGCTAGAACTCAAGATTGAAGCTTGAAATTTAGGTGGAAGATGAAGCTATCTTTCTCTCTTTTTCTCCTCTTCATGGCCGGCCAACAAGGTAAAGAAAACAAGAGAATTTTGGTCAAATTTTAGTTTTAGTAAAGGTAGGAAAGACTTGGTGAAGTCCAACATCCAATGGTTTTGCGACACTTGACCTTTCTAAAGTTTTCTCTAATCCTTTGCTTTCCAATGGTTAATTTATCTAACTAATCTCTAATTATCTCTTAACACCTTTTAAAATAATAGTTCTTGACAAAATTTTACCTAGTCATCAAACTTTTATCGTACTTACCGCACTAGCGAGTCCCACGTCCATAATATATTCCAAACTTGACATGAACTAGTTTATACGAGAAAAATGATTTAAACACTATACTCACTTATAAAAATCTGTGAAAAATTAATATAATAAAATTAAAGTAAGGAAAATGCACGCGGAAAAATAAAATAATATAAAATAAAACAAGGAGAATTTTGCGGGTCCTCACATCTGAAGTTGCGCAATGATTATCGGACATTCGGTCTGTCTTCATAAGCGTCAGACAGCTTTCAGCAACCTTTGTCTTTTTCAATTGCACTTGATCTTTGAATCTGATTTGCTTCATAGCTAAAAGTATTTCTTGAAAAGATATTAGTATCATCCATTTGTTTTGTAAATATCAAAAGTTAGGGACTAAGATTAACAATTTTCTCCTTTTTGATGATGACAAAACAATGGATGGAGGAAAAAATAATTGAGCCAAAACTCCCCCTCACTCAATGCAGCAAAAATTTTTAAGTGTCAAACTTATAATTTCAGAATAACTTCTTCTTTCACATAACATCCATTCCTCCCTCTTTTTGCCATCATAAGATGAGAGTAAAATCCAACAACTATAATCCATAATGTAGTTGCCATAATAGAGAATCCAAAATACCAATTAAAAGTAGAGAAATGATACCAGAATTCATCAATCACCAACATACCAACATCAATTATCAACCAAAAATAGAGAATTAATACCAAAAGAAATACCAAACAGAGAAATATCAACCAAAATACATTAGCAATTCAACTAGAAACTATCAATGTTAACCAAGATCCATTAGTACAGAGTACTTGAAACATCAAAAGAGAAAATACAAAAGATGCATCCTAATATGAAGTGCAAATGATCTTAGAGTGCTTAAAGTGTAATCACAAAATTTCAGAAAGTTACAACACTTAAATTCCGAACAATTGACACTTCTAATTTTAACAATATTCAAACCAAATAGATTTTGAACTTTTACAAATAGGGAAACGAAAATTTTTTGAATGTATCATCTTTGTGAGTAAGAAAAATCACCCAATTGTATTTAAAATAATTATCAATAATGACTAAACAATATCTCTTACCACCTAAATTAGCAATTTGTGTAGGACCAAACAAATCAAGATGTAAAAGCTCCAATGGTCATGAGGTAGAAACACATTATCTCCAAATGTCACTATGCCACTAGACTTTGGTTTGAATTTGATGAATTGTGATGGATCACCGGTCATGTGTCTTGAATATTTACTGTCTATGAACCACTTTGATTCCTTAATAATGTTCCCCAGATTCACCTATTCAAGAGTTCAATAACTAATATTTGGTACTCATTAATTTTTGGGTCCTTGAGTGTTAGCATTATGTCTAACTATTCACATGCATTTCATACCTCTTCTCATGTTCTTACTCACATAGCAATTACTTTTCATGTGACCTTTTTGATAACAAAAATTACACATAACTAACGAGTTATTTGCATAAACAGGTTTAATAAATCTTACTTGTCTTCTCTTATAAACAGCAAAATCATTTGCACTAGAATATATCTTCTTCTCATAAGTGCCAAGATGAGACTTTGTTCTATTTCCTTGAAAGCAATTTTATTTCTTATATTGGAGAAATTCATTTAAATTATCCATTCTTTTTTTCAGATCATCTTATTTCTCTTTGAACCTTTCACAAATTCTTGTTTTTCTATCAAGCTTATTTTGTAAATCAATCTCATTCTTTTTCAAGAAATCATTTTCAGTTTTCAGCTTCTTGTTTTCTTAAAAAAGAAGTGCATCATTCTGAAGAAAAAAACTAATTTTCTGTTTTAATTTCTTGTTTCTAACATAAAATTCTTTCAAACTATCATGCAATTTTTCAATGAAAAATTCAAGATCATCATCAATTTCATCATCACTTTCAAATTGAGGGTTACAAATTGTTACCTCATTATCTCCAATGACCATAAAAATCAATTGAACAGATTCTTCTTCCTCTTCAATTTCACCATCGGAGTTGTACTCATTCCATATGAATTGGAAGTTTTGAATCTTGATTTTCTTTTTTCTTTTTTCTTTTTTATTGGATACTCACTTATGTAGTGTCTAAGTTGGCCGCATTCATAGTATTTGTTATCTTGCTTTTTGTTGGCCTCTAACTTTCCATTGTTTCTTGCATTGTTGAATTGATTAGTATTCGGATTGTTAGGTCCTCCTTTTCTGAATCTCATTTTATTGAGAATTTTCTCGAAACTTTTTGTGATGAGAGTTAGATCATTGTCATCCACATCCATATCTTTTTCATCCGAGAAAGTCGAGTCATCTTCATCTTGAGATGCTTTTAGAGCAATACTCCTTCTTACCTTTGCATCATCTTTCTCTTGTACCTTAATTTTAAGTTTCAACTCATAAGAGGTTAGAAAATTAATAAGAGATTCAATAGGTATAGAATTCAAATCTTTAGCATCTTTAATGGCAGTCATCTTATTCTCCCAATTCTTGGACAAAGCACTCAAGATTTTTCTGTTTTTCTCTCTTAAGAAGTATTCCTTTTCTAGTACTTCTAAATCTTTAATGAGATCATTGAATCTACAATATATTTTATCAATATTTTCATGAGGTTCCATCTTAAATAATTCATATTTGGTAACTAAACTAGATTTCTTTTGTTTTCTCACATTTCATGAATTTTTCTCAATTTGTCCCAAATCGTTTCAGCAGACCTACAACCTTTGACTCTAATAGATTTATTTGAATCTAAAGCACTATATAACACATTCATAACCTTTGCATTCAAGGTTAGGTGGGTTCTATCATCACTAATTAATTCATTTCTGATTTTTAGTCTTGGTTTATGAGTAACTTCATCTATTATAGAGGCGTCATATGGACTTTCATTAACAATAAATCACAATTCAATATCAATCGATTGCAAGAAAATAATAATTCTTTATTTTCAACTTATATAATTTGACCAATTAAACATTGGAGATCTAATCACAGATTGTTCTTCAAAAAATATGGCATTGTTAGTTGTCATTTTTACTCCTAAGCCGTTTGAACTTAATCTCTAGGAGACCAAACTCTGATACCAATTGTAAGGATCGAAAACAATCTAAGAGGGGGGTGAATTAGGTTGATTAAAAAGTTAATCAAGTTATGAGCACTTTTTTGCTCAATATAAAATTTACCCTCTTTTCTAAATAATTACACAATGAATCAATCAATGAAGGAACAATATCACTTGAGAGAAGTAGAAGAGATAAGCAATTTAAGGATCACAACATAACAATAAGTAAATGAGAAGAAAGAAATTGTAAACCAATTGATTACCAAACTCCTCTTGAACTTGAAGATCAATTCAAACAAGTTTTTTCAAGTTGATGAATTACAACCAATTTTGTGTATAAAGGAAGGCTCACTTTCTCCTTGCCCCAAACTCCACTCGGTCAAGTTAGAAAGTTTTACTATCCCTTAGGACAATCCTCACAGAGCTACACTATTGAAGTATTCGCTCACAAATGAAAAACTTACAATGAATTTCACACCACCAAGACTACAAATCTTTCTTGGAGAGTGTTTTCTCACTAAAACTATTCTATATCTTTTGTATCTTCAGTGTGCAAAAGTTATTTGAAATTTCTGACAATGCTCCATTTATTTGAGACCAAGAAAATACTTCATTAATGCTTCCAACGGATAGAAAGCAACTGAAGAGTCAACTAGCCGTTGGGAGTATCGGACGTCCGGTACTCCTGTTTCTTACGTCCGACAGCAGGCAGTGAGTTTGAGAGATTTTTTCCAATTCTTTCGGACATCCGGTGTCTCTGATGCTTGCGTCCGAAAGCAGATGGTGAAAATGATAAATCTTCTTTAATCCTTTCGGACGTCCAGTACCTCTAATGCTTTGCGTCCAAAGTGCTGCATAGTTTATTGGACGTCCGGTGCTTTAATGTTTTGCGTCTGATCGAAGTCAGTGAGCTAGAGGGAATGTCTTAATTCCTTTAGACGTCCGGTGGTGGAGTTCTTCATACGTCCGAAGTTGCGCAATGATTACCGGACGTCCGGTCCTGTCTTCACAAGCGTCCGACAGCTTTCAGTAACCTTTGTCTCTTTCAATTGCATTTGATCTTTGAATCTAATTTGCTTCATAACTGAAAGTATTTCTTGAAGAGATATTAGTATCATCCATTTGTTTTGTAAACATCAAAAGCTAGGAACTAAGATTAACAGGTATCCAGAACAGCTTTGAAGTCACGGAGCTGTCCCGTGGTGATCTCCGCATCTCGAATATCATGTTTGATTTGATGTATTCTGTCATTAGTACAGATTTTTTTAATGAAATGATCTTTTCTATAAAAAAAAGTGTAGACCATCCAGTTAACCAATTATAACACAATTAAACTTCATTTAATTTTTCTCTAACAATACATCATTGTAAATATTAAAAAATAAAAACATAGCAAGTTAGTAAATAATCCTTTTTATCCAAATAAGAAGGAAAAAAAGAAAAGAAAATTGCATAGAGTGACCAAAATGGTAATTATAGTGATTTCAAATGAGGTCTCTCTTGTAAAAACTAGAAATATTTTAGATATTAATGCTAGAAGTCAATTAATACAAAACTTGAACGGCCTGTACATTTTTGGAAGGCAGGGTGGAAAAATGTTAAAAAGAAAAAAGACTTAAAATTGGAGAAAAGGAATGCAATAGAAAAGTTTAGAATGTATCTATTGGATTGGTTGGTGATTTGAATTCACCCATTCTTCCTAGACTAATAACTGAGTTTAAATCACAATCAACTTTAATTGGATCTAAATGGATAATCCAAAACCACTTGCTTGTTACACAGTAATTAAACGGGTTCATATGGGTCACCCTATACCCAATTGGATTCAAACTAATTTCTTGAGTGGCAATATACTGTAATGCAACGAAAAATTTTATTACGATTTGGACCAACTACTTGACAAGGTTAGAAATTGGTTTTTGACCAATGAAATAGTATCAATTGGACAAATAAGGATACCACAATCTTATTTACATTTGATTTAATGTGAAATTAGTAGTAATCACAATCTTAATTGTAGAAGTTTCATTGTTTGAAAACCGACTACTAGACTTATCATGTAGTTAGTTCGAACCATGATATAATGTAGGACACCCCCCAAGACATGTTGTTTAATATCAATTATTTACATTCTCTACAAATGGGAAAAAAATACAGGATGCCCTAAGAGAGTTGTTTGACCCCAATATTTGTCTAGAAAAAGCAAATTAAGATTTCGCAAAAAATTTCTTAAGAATAGAGAGAAATAAATCCAGAATAATAGTCGTCCAGTTATACTACCCTTCTTGTGAGCCTGATTTCTGTGTAACTCAATAACTGTGCAATCATGTTTTTGCTTGCAATCTCCCACCCTGAGTGTCATTCTCAATTTATACTATTTTAGGCTTACAGCTTTGATTATGATATGTGACTTTCTAATTTTGACTTTATTCTGTTCTTTGATTTGATGTCATTCTCAATTTGTTCTATTTTAGCCTTTAATATATTCAACTTTTATACGGCTTTGATTATGATGTGTGACTTTCTAATTTTCACTTTATTATATACTTTAATTTTATCGAATGCTATAAAGTTGACGGTTCTTTTTAGTTACATGGCATCCTTTGCTTTTAATCTTTTTTCTCAAGCAAATCATCTTACTATTTTACAAAATTGGACATTAAAGTGGTCTTGAAAGAGGTGATCGAGAAAACCAATTACTCCTAAAGTAGTTGGCCACCAAAAGAATTTTAAAATTCTAATTGGGTGTAGGTCAAGGGATCAAATTCTGAAAAAATTTGCCAGTGATTTAGTAGGTCCCCCTCCTCCTCCTATAGAGTAAGAGTAGGTTTTGAATAGGGATTGGTGACCTAGTATCTGGATAGAGAGATAGGGATATAAGGTGTAAATAATATGCATTCCAAACACACTCATACTTTCTCAATCTTCACGCCGGATCCATGCAACCCCCTCTGAGAACCCAGATAAGATACACGTTCTCAAAATATAGTCTTGAATGCTAGAACAACAATACCTATACCTAATAAAATTAAGTGAATACCTAAAATTATGGCCTTTATATTTCTTTTAATTGGATATATCATATAAGTGCTCCTAAATGAAATTTGCATTGTCTTTTTCCTTGATATGTGCTTGAGCTGTCTTGCACTTCTTTTACACGGATTATGGTGACATGTCGTCACCAATTTTTTTGTGATGATGAATGCATATAGCTCTAAGGCTCCTAAGTTTGTACGTCATGCTGGCCATGATCTCCTTGGGCTCCTTGAAATTTAAGAACTTGATAATATGAAATTGAAAGGTTTCCTTCCTTTTGGCAAAACGTTGGGTTCCTTCGACTAGTCGCTAACTGGGAAATACTACATTCATTTTGTAGTTCAACTTTTTGTCAATGTCTGTTATTTAAAGTGTTTTTAGCTTTGTGATGGACTGTTCGAAGCATTGAATGTTAAAGTTAAGATTCTAACTATTTGTTTTTGAAGTAGCTCTTCCGATGGCTTTTTTGCTGATTCTAATTTCAATTCAGTAGTTGAGATATCGTTAATAGGGTTTTTTCTGGGTAAAGAACCTCCTACACAAAAGCTTTTGTAAGTTGGGAATAATAATCATAGCCATAAGTTGGAATCAACATAGTAATCAAGTAATGATGCTAATGATTACTCTCCTCTCCATCTCATGTATTTTAGGTATATCATATACTCCTAAACTTATGGTTATAAATGCAGTAATATATTTGCATACGCACAATCAACGGTATTTGGCGAAGTAGCAAAGAGTTTAATTTTCCTTGAATAAGGTCTCAAGTTCAAATCTTGTGAACAGAGAAACAACATTGGGAGAGCCATCCCACGGAGGGAGTCCAGCGTTGCTTGACTCTGAATTAGTTAGAATACAATGCTATTGCCGAACATTAGGGGGTTTACACTGAAATATATTTGTACGCACATATTAACTACTCTGATCATGTTGTGCTTTGATTTTGAATGCACGTATTTTTATGAACATAAACTATTGCATGGAGGGAGAGATAGGTTGGGTGATTTGGAGGAAAGGAGTGTAAGTGAAAGATTTTGGATTCGAACTTTCCCACTTATGCAACTAGTTTATATTTTGAATACACATGCATCTTTTTTTGAATATAAACGAGTCATGTTTATTTGGTTCTTTTTTTTTGTTATACAAATTTAGACATGAAAGGACTCTGCGAACTGATCAACAAGCATTTTAATAGAGTCAGGGACATAATTTCTCAATCTTGATGACATGTATCCCCACTTAATATGTATCTAATCCAAGAGCTCCTAAATGAAATTTTTCTTTGTAAGAAAACATAGCGACATGCACAGTAGAAAAATATAAAATTTTTTATTTTTTTAGTAGATCGACTTTTAATTAATTCCATGAGATGTAGAATTAGTTTAGGAAGATTATCTTAACCCATGAAAATTTTCTTGAATTGGTGGAGATCTGACATATAGGATAGCAAAATGATCCATGTAGCTGTAGTCTAGTTTCTAATGGTAATCCACATGAACCTCCATAGCTAAAACCTCCTTGGTTGAATAACTTAAACTAGAGTGATGCTAGCTATTGTCAAGACACCTCATACAAATTGATTGAGAAAAACCCTAATTTTTCACTATGAAAAACTTGCCTTATTGAGAAAAATAAGAGATGCAATTTTTTCCTTATTTTCTTGGACGAATTTTGAGTATTTTTTTCTCAAGATTTTTCTCAAAAATCTCAGAAGACAATTTATGTGTTGATTAGTTTTGCTAGCAAAAGTTTAGTGGGTATTTTATAGACAAATAAGTTTTCCATATCCTTATGGAATCTCCAATAGGATTTATCTTCCTTATTCTAATACAACTCTTGTATTTGGAAGACTTAAACTTATTTTCACTACAAGTCTTTTAAGTTTAATTTGTCCCATAAATTAAACTATAAGTTATACAAATTATCTTTCAAGTTCACACTTGAAATTCTTTTAATCCAACTAAAGAAGTTCTTAGTATGTGTGACCTATTAGGTTCTCATATACGTTAACAATAAGTATGAGTAATAACTCTTAATAAATAAGAATTAAATAAATTAAATTTCCTTTTAATCTATCATCGGTTTCACTAATCAATCAATTCATTTTTATAGATCAAGATTGACACCTAGCAATGCATCATGACCACACAAGTAATGAGAAAAAATCAAGTGTGACTTCATCTTTCAATGAATGTTTATTATACAATTAATATCTTTTTACTACACTTATCTCATATTAATCTTGGAATAAGTTGTGTCTATTCCATTATGTAATTAATATTCATTTCTTGTACTAAAATATAACTCCAATGAAGAAGTACTTAGAAACACTTTCCAAAACTCTTCCACTAAATGCTAAAATTTTTGAGTTATACTTCTACAAGTGGCCAGATATGAGGTAACTTCTCTTCTATAAGAGGTGGTCAATCCTTATAGGTTATTCACTATCCTTCCATATTTCAAGTATATACCCATTTGCTAATAGCGTGAGCATTCCCTGTTACGAGAAGAATTTCTCTTTGCGCATCAATATAGTAAAATTGATCATACTATCAAGCACCCATATACTAATTTAAATATATGACACAACATAGTAGATGAGATCTACTACTTATATAGAAATAGCATAGTATACTCTAGTCTAACCATTTTAACAATATCCTATCTTATTAATATTTTGACTAGAAATATTTAAGAATAAATCTTTTTTATAATTGAATGAACATCACTATCATAACTCTTCGAGTAAAATACAAAAAACCTCCTTGTGGTTTGGGGTTTGATCATGATACCTTCTCATTGTTTAATAACCATCATATAACCCCCTTGTACTTTGGAATCATTTGGAAATTGGAGGGAAATCATCCAAACTAATGGAGAGATTTGAAATGTCCATCCTACCCTCTCTATTTTTCATTTCTACAGTTTTATTTTCATTTTTATAAAAATAAGCATTTTGTAGTTTACCAAAGCTTAAGTGGGTCAAAATCATGTTCTTAAAATTTGTATGTTTTAACAAAAAACTTTACAAGTCAAAATAAATTTTGATAAAAATATTTTCTTCCCCTAATCATTAGAATAGTTAGTTTTCATTGGATGCTTGGCAGGGATGGAGGGAGAGGGAGGTGTTGAGAGTAGTGGATGAAGGAAGGAGATGGTGGAAGAAATAAAATGAAAAATGAAGAATTTGGTTGATAAAACGGATACTTTTGGAAAAAGAGTTTGATTTTTATTGTAAAATTAATCATTTTTATTGCCTATACTTGCACATAAGGCGAGTGGGTTGCACCTTCCATTAGTTTGAAAGGTTTCCATCCAAGGTCCAAAACGTCCAAAACACAAGGGGGTTATGTAGGGTTTTTTAAATAATGAGGAGATATTGTAATCGAATGCCAAACGACAAGGGCGTTTTTTGTATTTTACCTCAACTCTTATGATTTTTTTGATTAGATTTACTCTAAGGGTTTTATCATACAAATATATATACATATACATACATACACACATACATACTGTCACGCCCCGAGCCCGTACGCGCCCGTCACGTGACATCCGCCGTATTCCCAAGTCCCACTCAAGAATACAAGGCTACATTAATTAGACTACTTTTACAAGTACTAAAACAGTATAATATAATTAAACAAAGTGCGGTACACATCTCATACAAAAGATAGTCCACAAAAACCCAAGACGTTCGTACATTTATACTCTAATTGAAACCACGGAAACAAAAGTAAATGAAGCTAACAACTAGAGTAGCTAGCCTGCCAACTTCCAAACTAATAGAAGTCATTCTCAGGGTCTTCTACGTAAGCCAATTCATACTCCTCAGAATCTGTAAAATGGTAAAAAGTGGGTTGAACGACAAATCGCCCAGTAGGTAATATCAACCTCTCTGTTGGACCATGTACTCGTAACTTTATAAATATATATCAAATCCTTTGCACATAAATCACCTCTATAATTTTGAAAGTAACGACATTTATAAAACAATCAGTAGTAAAGAATGAGAAGGAATTTAAAAGCACTTTATTGATAACCATACATGAGAAATCGCAATGTCATAAATCACTTTGTAACAATTCAAAAGTCTCTTCATATCCATTCATGAATCATCCCATAAAACGTCGCATATCCGTTCATAGATCATTTCAA